>NC_056737.1:147345370-147355370 GCF_019279795.1 Protopterus annectens
GGCCTGTACCTCGGAAAAGTATATACCGAACAAGAGTGGTCCCAGGACAGAACCTTGTGGGACGCCACTTGTGACCAGTTTCGAGTCTGACATGGCTCCAGCAACTCTCGCTCTGTGGGTTCTGTCTTTGAGCCAGTTTGCGACCCATCTTGTGACATAGGGGTTTATATTTAAGCTGGTTAGCTTATCTATGATGCCCAAGTGGGGTATTGTGTCAAATGCCTTTGCTAGGTCCAGATAGGCTGTGTGTGGACTACCTTCCCTTCATCTATGGCTTTGGTGACTGTTTCAAAGAAGTCAACCAGGTTCAAAAGGCAGGATCTGCCCTTGACGAAGCTGAATTGGGTAGAATCTAGTGTCTGTAGGTCCCCAATGTCTTTGTTTATGAGCTCCATGATGATCCTCTCCATAGCCTTGCAGACTAGGCTAGTCAGGCTTATGGGGTGATAGTTTCCAGTGTCCGTAGAGGCTCCACCTTTGTGGAGTGGGACCGCTGTTGCTGTACGCCATTCTGTGGGCACATATCCTGTAGTGAGGCTGAGATTGTACAGCTGTTTTATTTGAGGGGTTAGTTCTTGAAGTTCATGTAGGACGCAACCCGGGACGCCATCTGGTCCCATGGAAGCGGTGTTTTTTGCTTTGGAGAGGGCAGCCTTCACCTGAGCATCAGAGATGTTTGGGAGGCAGCCCTCTGCCGGGATAGATACTTGCTCTTTTGGGGGGGGGGGGTGGAGAAGTTTGCACTGAACCTGTCTGCCAGGATATTGGCGATGTCTGCGGGTTCAGTGTACTTTTTGTCGTTTAGAATAAACTCAGAACAAGTCTGGGAGTTGCATCCCAGGTTCCTAACATAACTGAAAAAAGCCTTATGATTGTCTTTAGTGTTCTGTGCAATTTTTCTCTCGAAGCTGGCCTTGGAGGATTTTATGAGGGATCGTAATTTTTTGCTAGTACTGATCAGAGCTGCCTTCCCTATTAGGGATTTTGCTCTATCATGTAGTAGCTTCCTCCTTCTGTTGTACAGTTTATTTATGGCTGGGGTCCACCAGACTGGATGCCTGCCTTTGGATGATTGGGTCTTGGTTTTGTTTGGGATAGCATTGATCCATGCATTCCTGGAGATGTCCGTAGAATGCGTTTATATAGGATTCTGCAGTTTGGGCTGTAGTTTCCACTGGCCCTGGGGCCTTGAAGGTTTCCACTTCAGTTTTGAGAAGTGAGAAGTTTGCTTTTGAGAAGTTTTTCACTGTGGTTTTCTGGGTTGGGGGTGGGGTCGGGATGTGGATATCCAGTGAAATTAATTTATGGTCTGATCTTACCAATGAGGGATATACTTCTGGTATGGTGCATAGAGTACCCATGTTGGTAATGATCAGGTCTAGTATGTTATCCCCTTTTGTGGGAGTGGTGACTAGTTGTTCCATAGCATTTGAGTTTATAATTTCCAGGAACCTTTGGGCTAAGGTGCTGGGGCTTGAGTAGTGCTCCCAGTCTATGTGTGGGTAGTTGAAGTCGCCCAATATAATGGTGTTCGGAGAGATCTTCATGTTCTCCAATGTTTTCAGGAAAGCCGAGTGGGATTCCTGACTTTGAGAGGGTGGTCTGTAGGATGCTATAAACTGAAAAGCAGTCTTGCCCACTGTTAGTTGCACATGGATGATCTCCGATACTTCGTGCAATGCCACTAACCTGGAGGTGTGGATGTGTTTGATAAATTTGGAAACTCCCCCTCCTTTTGTGGTTCGGTCCGGGTTTTGGGGCCGAAAAGCATGATATGAGGTATAACCTGGTAGTGCTGGGGTGCTCTCTGGAGCCTTAAACCAGGTTTCTGTCACTGCACAGATGTCTGTGTTCTCCATACTGAGGAGAGCTTCGAGTGCGTGCATCTTGAGGTTAAGACTTCTGGCGTTTAGCAGCATTAGTTTCTTGTTCCTTGTGCTGTCTATGGAGGTGTGTTTGACTTTTGAGCCTTGCCTAAAAAAGGCACTATAGGGGTGGAAAGAGCCTTTGCCAATAACAGAAAGCCCAGTGGTGACAGGTGCAAGCCGTCCCTAGCGAAGCAACGTGGCTTGTCGAGCATGTCATCCCAGGCTAACAGACACTGGATCCCCTTTGAATGACACCAAAATTTTAGCCAATTGTTAAAATCGATCATTTTGTCTTTGTACTGTGGCATCATTCTAGGTGAGGGTAAGATGCTGCTCAAGGTAAGGGTCATACCGGCCTGGGCTACATGATCAGAGAGCTCCTCAATGTCTCTTTTCATGTAGTCCAGGGAGGTATGTCTCAGGTCATTCACACCAGCATGTACGATGACAGAGTCATATTTGTATTTGCTTTGGAGTGACCCGAGTGCTTGCGTTATGTGGCGGATCCTAGCACCCGACAGGCAGCTCACTGTGACCTTCATTTTGTTCAGCTTGGTGAGCGGGACGTCAAGTGTGTCTGACAATAGAGTCACCTATTACAAGAGTATCAGGTGTGTTAAGGGCTGTGGCTGCTTGGCACACTGACTTTGTGGGCTGTGTGTTGTGCGTGTTTTGTTTTGGGGTAGCGTTTGCTTGGATGTCTGCTTTGGTGGTCTCTGTTGGTTAGGTAGATTTTTATTGAGAGCCTCTGAGTATGTTTTTGTGTATTTATGTGTTTGGTTCGCTGATGTGGTGGGACTATGTGATACTGGAATTGTGTTGTGTGAGGTTACCTTCTCCTCCTGACTGGTTTCACCAGTTTTGAGATGAGAGAGCTCAGCCTCCAGTTTGGCTATATGGTTGCATCTCTCACATATATTTGAACCTGATTGGAGGAGGAGAGAGTTGTCCGTGTACATGAGACAGTTGTAACATTGCCTCAAAATTCCCAGATTCACCAGCTGGACTGGAGAGGAAACCATTGACTGACCTTTGGACATGCTAGAGTAATATAGGGAAACTTTATTAAGACGGACCAATAGGGGTCAGGGTAATCGTAGAGAGTATAAGAGTAAGTAGTGCTTATGGTTTAATAGTGCTAACTTGTAAGATTACTTATTTGGACCAGTGAAGGGCCTTAGAATGAGAATATGGTGTTTAATTTGAGAGATAGAGCAGTTCTATGGGAAAAAGTGAAGAGCAGACTTCGTGGAGCCAGGAATAGTTTAAACCCAATTAGGCGGCGCTGCTAGGGTTGCCAGGTTTCTTTGCGGCTAAAACTGGACTAAAGTCACGCCCCTCGCATCACACATAACTCCACCCATTCCCACCCCCTCTCCCGCCCATGCCCCACCTATTTTGTGACATCACAGTGACATCAGCTGATGGGACCACCCACTTTGATGACTTAAGCCGTACTTAAAGGGGAGAAAAGAACACAGGCGGCACTAATTGCACTGCTAGGCTGCTGCAGATGTAAGTACCAGTATTGATGAAAAGTGTCAATATGGTGCATTTTTCTCCAGTTATTTATTTTCTATGTTCCAAAACCTAATTATGAATGATCCATGGAGATAAAAGGTCAAGAGCTAGCAGCCTGTGCACATGGTGGTAAATCTGATTAAAAAAATCCAAAAAAAATGTAAGCAGTTATCTTTGCTATTAAAAAATTGTAAGTTTTGATTTACCCCATAAGATCGTTTAAGTCAATAACATCACTTTACTGCTCATTCAGAAATGATGATCTTAACATTCCCTTGCATTTTGAAAGTTCTGTCAAATACTGTTTGTACTGGGGCATGGGACAGGTACTCAGTTGTTAAGATGTAACATATTTTCCGTTTCGTACTTCAGATTAGGAAGTTTCAGTCCTTGGCTGCGCCTGTATTGGGTGGGGGTCAATTGAGCTAAGTGTTACTGCCCCTAGTGTGATATTTCAGATGCTAGTACTTAAGATCTTGTACTGGGTCCGACTGACCTCCCACTCTTTTTCTTTACATGTCATATATGCAAAAAATGGGATAAAGGGGTTGTGGATGAATGGATTTCTAACAGGTGACATGTTTTATGTTACTTTCAAAGTATACGTCATAATCTCAGAAAAGCACACATACTTTAAAGAGTTTCATTAATGTTTTTCTATATCATGCCAAAGTTGCGGGTTAAAACAGGTAACTTCCTACAACAATGCGCTCTAATACAAGTTTACGAAGATGCAGACTGGACCGCCGCTATGCAGTTGTAAAATGGCAATAAGACTGAATGAAAGATGACTCAAACCTCTAGATCTAAGAAAGATGCACGTAGGAAAAGAAATCACATGCAGCTGGCACACTTGCCATTTTCTGAACATGGCAAAGAGATAGTTTTATTTTTCAATGTGGTCCCTTGCGACAGAATCAAATAAAAGCAAAACAATGTTGGGTAACTGAAAGTGCCCAAAAAGCAAGATGCACAATTTGTTTCATGGACTACGGTTCAACATAGTAGATGAGGATAATACAAATCAGGGCGTGTTAATTGCTAGCAGTATTACACTGCATGGTGAAGTTCTGAAATCAGTCTGAGTGTTCTACAGTGCAACACTGGGCAATGTTGGCAGAGTGCTTAAGCATTTTAAATCTTGCTATAAGATTTCTTTTGTCACTGCTTGGTAGTTGGTAGGATAATGATAGCTAAAAAAATACCGTTTTCCCACCGTGGAGTACTGCCTTCCAGTGATATCTCTACAATCCGTATAGCAGAAAATAAAATTTATCCATTTGTATTACATCACTGCCACTTAAGTTAATGTATGTACTGTCTAAACTATGTAGCTACCAGGAATACTGAAGTTAAAAGCATTTCATTGTTGTGTAGTAGCTAGTAGTGTATCGTACCGCTCCCGCTGGATACATTTACTTTCTCCTCTCCTCTGGAGGCACAAAAAAAACCCGGACTTCATGAGTTTAAATTTTTTAACTGGACAATTTGTCTGAAAACCGGACAGTTCGGTCAAAAACCGGACAGCTGGCAACCCTAGGCGCTGCCCATTGTTGCACTATGCACAAAAACGCGCAAAAGAGGGTTTTAAGAGAGGGAGATCAAGGAGTTTGGAATTGACCCAAAATGGCCAATAAAACTACAGTTTCAAGGCAGTAACCACTCCCACAGGGGCAGGCAGGCTGCTCAATGTTTATCACTGCCAAAGATGAACAGAGAGACTTCCCTTTAGCCCAAGCAAAACATGGCCTCCAAGAAACTTACAAACAGTTCAGAGCAGCAAGCCTGTAGCTGAACTTTTTTAAATCTCAGAAAAGTGGGAAAAAAGCAAGATTTTTTTGTTTTTTTTTGATTTTTTAAAGATAGCAGAGGTTCACAAGTATCAACAAGTTATAGCAGTGCAGTAAATGACCCCACACTTGAGTGTTAGGCCAGAGACAGATAAAATGCAAGTTTTAAGAAAAAAAACGATTTTAAAAATAAGTGCAAACAGGAAATTTAGTAAACAGCTCTAGGTTGTGTTCCAAATACAGTTACCAATGCAGAAATCAAGTTTAACAAGCCAGAAAATGCTCAAAGTAGGCGGCTATGCAGAAAAACTTGGCAAATAATCTGAAGAAAAATACTTAAAATCTCAAAAGTGGCTCCTTTCTTCTTTCAGCGTTTTCTCCTCTTGGTGGGTGCTTCCCCAACAGCCAACAAGTCTGAAATATGTATATTTATACATGTGTATATATATATATATATATATATGTGTGTATATATATATATGTATTTATACATGTGTAGCTAGAGCGTTTTCTGTGTGGAGACATGCGTGAATGGGCGTACCTTTGTTGAAGGTTGTGCGTCAGGGCCGGCAACTCGGCACGTAAAAATCTACTGCCAGTCATTAGTGGGCCGGAGTTCCGCTGTGGCGACCCCTAACCGGGAAAAGCCGAAAGACACAACATATATATAAAATAAACCGAAAAGACCAAAAGCCACTTAAAATGAAAAAGAAACAAGTGGAGTGGTAGGAGAAAGCTGGTAAAGAGCTAATAAAATTCACGTTGTAATCACTGCAACCAAATCGTTTATTAGGTAAGCGCTTTCGGTGGTAAAAATATTCCACCTTCTTCAGACCAAGAACAACCTCTAACAATGCAGTTATATAATCCTATTACTCAATTAGTTAATGATTTGCCCAATAAAAATCAATCAATTAATTAATAAATTAAAGTGCAATATTCATTTAAATAAAAAATAATAATGATAATAACCATAC
Source organism: Protopterus annectens (assembly GCF_019279795.1). Lineage (NCBI taxonomy): Eukaryota > Metazoa > Chordata > Ceratodontiformes > Protopteridae > Protopterus > Protopterus annectens. The sequence continues at coordinate 147,351,527 of NC_056737.1, forward strand.
TTAATATACAAACAATATTAACATACTATAAACCATGTTAAACTCACAAGACTTTTTTAAAAAAAGTATCAAATAAATTACATAATAAATGCTACTAGGAACACTTAGAAAAAATCTACAGTGATAAATATTACATATGATAACCTTACCCAAGATGGCACAAGAAAAATAACATCCTGAAGAAAATGCAAAAACCTATATATATATATTTTTAATATATATAAATATAAATGTAAAAATTGTAACATAACTATTTATATAACAAGTTTAAAATATATGTAGTAAATACATGCTAGTGAAAAACAACTATGCTGAATGCTATTGTAATACTATATAGATAAAAATTAATATACGAGTTAAAACTGGTTAATTATGCATACCTTAATTAAAACACTATATATATACTATATTGGTAAACTTATATATGACATTATTAGCTTATTTATTTAATGCTTTCAGTTTTAAAACACTTTTAATGGAAACATAATCATTTAAACCGGGAAAAATGTATGCAGCAGTTTTAATTTGCCAATACAACTCATTCTGTTCTAATAAAAGTTGCCAAGGCCCCCCTCTCAGATCTAAAGGTGTCTGATGTACAACTAAAAATAAAAACTCATGAGTTGGAAATTGCAAAATATGTCTTGCAAGAGCATTGTTGACATCCCCTTTACTAACTGCATAATAGTGCTCGTATATTCTCTGTCTTAATTTCCGCTCGGTCTTCCCTATATAAAATGAGGGACAAACTTGACAGCATGCTACGTACACAACAGCTTTAGACTCACAATTGAAGGAACCATTAATTGTGTACTCCTTGTGATTAATGTTAACAATAGTGGTCACCTGAATGTACTTGCATTGTGTGCAATGCCCACATTTGCGCATACCTTTATATGTCTGTTGGTACTGTCCTTGATTCTTTTTCTTGTACTTCTCCAACATACTCTTAAGATTCAGACCTCTCCTAAAAGTAAAGTGAGGTCTGATACCTAGCTTAGTACAGATAGATGGTTCTTCCAAAATAACTGCCTAATTTTTAATAAAAATCTCCTTGACCCTTATAGTGTTAGATGAGAAAGTGGACAAGTAACTGAGATGTAGTGGTTTATCTTCCTCAACAATTGTATCATTCTGTCGTGTAATTTGACTAATATTAACAACAATATCATCCGCCCGAGCCCTACTGGACAAAATTGGTTTAAACAAACCAATTGATCTCTTGTTTCTTACTTCTGTTAATATCTCAAGAAGTAATTTAAAAGGATACCCCCTACTCAAGAACATAGACTTTAGCTTTTCACATTCCAAGTCAAAATCTACGTCTTCAGTAACCATCCTTGCAGCCCTCACCATCTGGCCTTTAACAATTGCTTTCTTCTGATGGTGAGGGTGTTCACTAGTGCAATACAAGAATGCATTGGAGTAGGTGGGTTTCCTATAAATGGAAGCTTTATACTGCTTGTTATAGCTATCATTGCTCAGTTCCACATCTAAGTATGTTATACTATCAACCCCTACTTCATAAGTAAATTCAAGAAAGTCTGTTTTGTTTGTGATATGCTGTATGAATCCTTCAATTAAGTTGATGTCACCCTGCCATACCAGGCACATGGCGTCCTGGTATCTGGTATACCGTAATACATTTTCTTGGAACTCACTGTCAGTAAACAAATACTTATGTTCCCAATATGCCATGACACTATTGGCGAAGCTAGCGCCACAGGGAGACCCCATGGCCACCCCCTTGTTCTGCAAGAAAATGTTTTTGTCAAACATGATGTAATTGTTAGACAAAATTAGATCTAAAAGGGTTTCGATCAAACATATTTTGTCGTGATCAACTTTCTTGAACAACATAAATTCTCTCACCCATTCAATGCCCAATTGATGAGGAATTACCGTATATAAATCTTTCACATCAATAGTAACAAAGATGTTATTGTCCTTATATTCCAAGTTATTAATGTTTTCCAAGAAGCTCCGTGAGTCTCGACATATTTGTGTTTCCTGGTGAATGAGAGGTTTAAGAATGCTATCCACCAATTTTGCACACGCAAAAGTAATCGAACCCCTACCGTCAACAACTGGTCTAAAAGGGGAGTCCTTAATGTCTATATGTAATTTAGGATTCCCAGAAATACTGGGATTCTAGGTGCTGACATCGAAAAATACTGAAAGGTATCTATATCAATAGAACCTTCCAGAAATAGGTCATCAAGGGAGCTTCTAATACAACGATATGCGGTATGGACCTGATTTAAACTAGCAGGAGTATATACTTCCGAATCCATATGTTCACGCATCTTACTAATATAAGTGGACTGATTCATGAAAACTAAACCCCCTCCCTTGTCCGGTTTCATCACTCTAATGCCACAATCATTTATCAATTCAATATATTGTTTCTCCTCAATGGTGACATTAGTGTGCAGTGTTTTTACATGGGCACATTGATCTAATAATCTTCTTAAATCTATCTCACACATTTTTTCAAACAACGTTAATGTGGGCACAAGGGGGGGTTAAATACACTAGAAACCCTTAAAGAATTCACAAGTGTAGAGTTAGTTCCCATAAGAACCGCCAAATTCAATTTGCGTACGTACATTTTGAGGTCAACAATCATTTTAACAATATTCATTTGTTGATGTGGAACAAAAGAAAGACCTTTAGCAAAAAAATCAACCGTATTTTGATCAACCGTTAAAGCAGTATAGTTGAAAATTTTAAAGTCACCATATGTACTAAGTAAAATGTTTGGTTCATTAGATACAGTTGCTATTATCTCCTCCTCTTGTTCCTCCAATTCCCCTGCTGTCTTTGGTTCGGCTGATTGTTCAAATTGTTGTGATTCAATTCCCTGCCCACTTGAAAAACCTGGTTGTTATATGATGGATTAGGACCATTGCCATCATCCACCCATTGGTTATTAGTTTGTGGTTGGTTATTTCTAATTCTTTCACTTCTACGCAAAGGTGCTTCTAGATTTGAATTAGAATTAATGACCTCATTGGTGTCATTATTATTGTTATTAATAGAGACATTCTCAGTCCTAAAACCCATGTTATCTTGGAATGCCTCCATGTGTGTAACTGGAGGGGGGGCAGGGTATGCCTTGTTTTGAGCATATGCTAATACATCTCTATCAATTTTTTTTTTTGTCGCTAACAGTTTGTTGATAGTAGCGTCAATGCTCGAATAAATCCTGCAATAATCGTATTTATACTGTCCAAAATTATGGTCCCTACAAATAGAGTGTTAATGAACATCGTAATGTGAGTAGCTTAACAGTTTTGCTTAGTTCTTTTGATCAAAAGCTATTCAAATGTCGCAAACTTCAGCTTGAGGTTGCTTATTTAACTGAATGCTTAGATAAGTAAATCATCCCTAAAGGGCTTAGACAGTGGCGATACCCTGCGGGGATTAATTGCTGATTCTACCTTCCATTTGGAACTCTTGGCATTATTTGACAGGTAAGCTGTTGAGTTTATTAAGCTCTGGTTAATTTTTATAATACTGAAATTGCTAGCATTAAAACAGAGCTTGAAATTTTGGAACACTCTATTTGTAGGGACCATAATTTTGGACAGTATAAATACGATAATTGCAGGATTTATTCGAGCATTGATGCTACTATCAACAAACTGTTAGCGACAAAAAAGAAAAAAATTGATAGAGATGAATTAGCATATGCTCAAAACAGAACTAACTCTACACTTGTGAATTCTTTAAGGGTTTCTAGTGTATTTAACCCCCCCCCCCCTTGTGCCCACATTAACGTTGTTTGAAAAAATGTGTGAGATAGATTTAAGAAGATTATTAGATCAATGTGCCCATGTAA
>NC_056737.1:147360370-147377870 GCF_019279795.1 Protopterus annectens
TTTAACTAGAGTGTGTTTTTTGTAAGCTTATTACATTTTAAAACAGTATATTCACACAGTTAGTTTTTGTGTAGTGTGCACATCACAACAACTTCATTAAGACATCTGTGAGATTCGTAGGGTAATATTGTTTGTTTAAAATTCCGTAAAAAGTATTTTCATTGAGGCTTCTTACTTTATATTTTATTTTAAGCACTGACAAAAATACAAGTTGGATTTTAAACTTATGTAGTAGATGAATTTATGAATTCAACAAACAGGGCAGGATGTATTATGATTCTTATGGTACATCTTCCTTTTGGTACAAGCACAAACAAAATGACATCATGTGCTTTGCTAAATACAATTTAATTAATTGTTTAATTGGTTCACCAATGAAATGTTTTTAAGATTAGTTTAAAAGCTTCAACTTCGGTTGTTAAAATCACACTTGATAAAGCCTGGTAATACCGGGCGAAAGCGCTTGTGGCAATTTCTGTGGAATAAAAGTTGTTTTATTTTATCTCGTTGGTGCGTTGGTACTTCTTAAATTGAAGAAGCAAGTGATATATTGACAGTATTTTTGTGCATAACTTATTGCAATATCCACTGCCTCTGGACTGGTTGCGGTCAGCCGCATTTCCTTTTTCTTCATATTTTTAAGTACTACTTGGTTATATATATATATATATATATGTATGTATATATATATATATATATATATATATATATATATATATATATATATGTATATAGTGGATATAAAAAGTTTACACACCCCTGTTAAAATGCTAGGTTTTTGTGATATAAAAAAAATGAGACCACAGTAAATCATTTCAAAACTTTTCCCACCTTTAATGTGACCTATAATCTGTACAATTCAATTGAAAAACAAACAAGTCTGTTAGGGGGAAAAATAAACGTACAGTACGCTGGTTGCGTAAGTGTCCACACCCTTAAACTAATACTTTGTTGTGTGAGCACACCCTTAAACTAATACTTTGTTGAAGCACCTTTTGATTTAATTACTGTATTCAATCTTCTTGGGAAGGAGTCTATCAGCATGGCACATCTTGAATTGACAGTATTTGCACTCTCTTCCTTGCAAAAGTGCTCCAAATCTTTCAGATTGCAAGGGCATCTTTTTTGCACAGCATTCTTCAGGTCACCCCAAGATTTTCTATTGGACTTGGGTATAGGGTCTGGCTGGGCCATTCCAAAAGTTTTTTTCTTCTGTTGAAGCCATTCTTTTGTTGATTTGGATGTATGCTTGGGGTCATTGTGTTGAAAGGTAAAATCCTCTTCTTTTTCAGCTTTCTAGCAGGTGCCTGATGGTTTTTGGCTAAGGGTGACTGGTATTTGGAACTGTTCATAATTCCCTCCACCTTGACTAAAGCCCCAGTTCCAGCTGAAGAAAAGCAACCCTAAAGCATGATACTGCCACCACCAAGCTTCACAATGGGGATGGTGTTCTTTTGGTGATGCAAAGTGTTGTTTTTGCGCCAAACGTACCTTTTGGAATTGTGGCCAAAAAGTTCAACCTTGGTCTCATCGGGCCATAACACATTTTCCCACATGCTTTTGGGAGACTTGGTGTATTGTTTTACAAATTTTAGCCGGGCTTGAATGTTTTTCTGTGTAAAAAAAAAAAAAGGCTTCCGTCTTACAACCTTACCCCATAGTCCAGACGTATGGAGAATATGGGAGTTTGTTGTCACATGTAGTACACAACCAGTACTTGGCAGAAATTCCTGCAGCTCCTTCAATGTTGCTGTAGGTCTCTTGGCAGCCTCCCTGACCAGTTTTCTTGTCGTCTTTTCTTCAATTTTGGGGGGACATCCAGTTCTTTGCAACGTCACTGTTGTCCCATATTTTCTTCACTTTTTTGATGACTGTCTTCACTGTGTTTCATGTTATATCCAATGCTGTGGAAAGTTTTTTTGTACCCTTCTGCTGACTGATACCTTCCAACAATGAGATCCCATTGATGCTTTGTAAGCTCTCTGCGAACCATGGCTTTTGCTGTAGCAGGCAAGTGTGTAAATTTCAGGAAAATCCTACTAGGACAGCTGAACTTTATTTGCGGTTAATCGGAGTCTCTTTAATTAATGGTGGGTGTGTACCCAAGAAGGCTGAATCCTGTAATTAAATCAAAAGGTGTTTCAACAAAGTATTAGTTTAAGGGTGTGCACACTTACGCAACCAGCGTATTGTACGTTTATATTTTTTCCCGTAACAGATTTGTTTGTTTTCCAATTGAATTGTACAGGTTATGGGTCGCATTAAAGGTGGGAAAAGTTTAGAAATGATTTATTGTAGTCTAATTTTTTATATCACAAAAACCTGGCATTTTAACAGGGGCGTGTAAACCTTTTATAGCCACTATCTATCTATCTATCTATATATATATATATATATATATATATATATATATATATATATATATATATATATATATGTGTGTGTGTGTGTATATATATATATATATATATATATATATATATGAATAAATATATAATATTTTACACTTACCTTACTACTGTTTTTTTTTTTTTTTTTTGTTAATTATTCTTAGGAAGTGTTTTTCCCCAGAATAGTGCTGAGCAGCATGTTATGAACTGCAATTATGTTTTCTGTCAGTGATTAAGACATTTTTGTTATACCTTAAAACATGCATCTCATTTGGTGGCATCACTTGATGTAAATGCTGACACACAGTTTTAACTCACAGAAATAATGGAAATGCCTTGGTAAGTATGTTCTTGGAAGTAGATACACAGTTGATTTCCACACTTTGGATAGATGGTGTAAACTGAGACAAAATTTTGAATTACAGGTAAAAAAAAAACATGTAGTTTGTTCAGATTATATGACTTTGATGTGGACTGACTTTGTTTTTCTGATTAACCAGTGTAGTGAAAAAGCTTAAAATATTTTAAGTATTTTAAACAAATGTCAAATAAATTCAGCTTAGTGTTGTAAAAATTTGTATTGTGCTTCACCAAATGGTACTTGTAGTGATCATTTTTGCAGTGCTGTGGTCACAATAATGTTGCTGCATAAAGCAGTGGAATATAAAACAGTAGAGAGTTACCAGTAGTTGATATATATTAGTCATTGTAACCTTGAATCAGAGATTTCATCAGATGGTACTGGGAAGGATAAGAGCTCCGCTATAAGAACACTGCTGATAGGGCTACCTAGATTTGACCTAGGTGAACGCCTGCAAAATGTCATACAATTATTTTTTCTGAGTGGTCTGTCTTCAGATACTGATCAACACTAGAGGAATCAAAATAAAAATCTTTCTGGAAATGTCTGTGAAATTTGACCGTTGTAAATGTTATTGGAACTGTGGGCAGGAAGAAGAAGAAAAACACTTAGGAGTTTTCTGTCCAAATAGATAAGGAGAAATGCTGGGGACCCTACCATGCACTCTGTGAAGCACGCACACAAATATTCATATAGTAAACTGCATGTCTTTATGTGGACACTGAATGATTTTTGAACAAGATAGTTAGTGAACAAGTGACCTACATATTTTACCAAAGCAAGTTGTGCAGCACAAAGAGGAAGACAAAATGCAAAGCTATGGTGAGGCCTGCAAAGATTGCACCAGTAATAGGACCTTTGTTAATATTGTTTTTGATGGGCTTCAGGACATTTTACAGAAATGGCACTAAGTAAAACTACCATTCCTGAATGCTTTTCTGTGAAAGCCTATTGTCCAAAATAAGTTTGAGTTCAAGAACAAAATGAAGAGATCTTCACCTTAGGACACGAATATGAATTAGGATGTTAGATGACATTGAGACCTTAGAACTTTTCGTATTAAGAAAGTTTATTTTTTGGGTACTGTTTATGCTTGCAGGGGTTCTGAATTCCTAGCCTTGATGTTTCCATGGGGTCAGGGTTTCTTTGAAAACAAACCTGGGTTTCATACCTAAAGTATTGTCTGAGCAGACTTAGAATCACGTTTTTAAATCCTTGAGTATTTCCAAAGTTGAAGAACAGTTGAGAGAGGTTGTTGCATTCTGTAGCATTCATTTGTTTTACTAAGGCATTGGATGGTTGCCTGTTTGAAAGCCGGCAGACAAATTAGGGTACTCTCTCTGCATTCATGTTACTAGTCTCACTACTGCTTTCAGGTAGTTAATTTCTAGATGTTGAGTACCTATCTGATGTAGCACTGTAATTAGTCAGCCATGAAAACTGTTTCTGTTTCAGGCTGTGATTAGCAGCCGCTATCACTACAACAGTAACAGCAGTCATACAGGAAGTAGTGTTGCAACTGTGGCGTGTGGGGAGTTTTTTTTTTTTTTTTTTTTTTTTGTTAGGGGGAGATTGAAGCCTTTTTTGCAGAAATGTCAGTTTAAAATGGCTTGACGTAGATCATTGAAGATGTTCATCGTGCATACAGCTGCAGTCATAACAGATGGGTTCTCTTGCCGTCAGGCGGGTCCTCGGTCGGCCGAATTCCAAAGTCTAGGTCCGCGCCGGTTGTCGCCGCTTCTTCCTGACGCCAGTGCGACAGGTATAAAAGAACCAGCCGACGCCATTTTCTTCAGTCTTTCTTGCCGCACGGTGCCCGAAGCAGAAGCAGTTCGCAAGTGCCGGTTGGCCAGCTCCTGAAATTACGAAAATTTGGAAGATCCTTAGGTGGGGAAAAAAGGTATATACCTCGGCTACCTTAACCATGAGGGCCTTAAACTGTCAGTTTCATATGCTAAAATACCAACAGTTTTTGTTATCACAATTGAGAAGTAAAATGTCACAACCTGAACAACCAGACTTGAAGGAGTTGCAGGATTTGATGCATAGTGCAGAACAAGTGGGTAAGCATACCTTACAATGTGCTTTTGATGCTCTAGAGGCCTCGTAGAGCTGCTGTTACAGGATCAGTCATACGTAGACATGCCTGGCTCAAGGAACAAACCTTGCCTGATCATGTCAAAGCTAAATTACTAGATGCCCCTTTGCAAAATGATGTATTATTTGGTGCTAATGCTGAGGAGGTATTAAGGAAAATGGAGGAAAAGGCAAAATCAATGCAAACTGTGAAAGATTTTCTACAGGTACAACCTCCACGTTTCAGTAGAAATTGGCCTTCCAAAAATTGGTCCTTTCCAGCCACGGACAGACCCCAGAAAGGTAGATACAGGCGCCCGAGGGGCAGAGGACACTCCCAAGGATCGTTTACAGGCAGACAATGGCAAGCTTCTACACAAAGAGGTGGTGAGGATAACTCGCAATCATTCAGAAAGCAAGCCCAATGACTTTCCACTTTGCATGCCAAGCAAGATTCAAATGGCAGCACCCTTAGGAGGAAAACTGGCATTATTTTCAAAAAATGGGCATATTGTCACAAAGGACAAATGAATCCTGGACATTATAAACAGAGGCTACAGATTCCATTTTCACACCCTTCCAAAAATGAGAGGCATGCCAAATCTGCCACACAATCAAAGGGCAGAGGCACAAAAGCAAATTACAGATCTTATAGACATGAAAGCTATTCAAGAGGTACCTACTACGCATCTAACAAGGTCAAGGTTTTATTCCAGACTATTCCTGGTACCAAGGAAGGGAAAAGATTGGAGACCTATATTGGACCTATCCATCCTAAACACTTTCTTAATCGTACCAAAATTCAAGATGCTCACATTACAGCAGCTTCTTCCCATGCTGGGCAAGGAGTCTTGGCTGGTAACATTGGACCTCAAGGAGGCATACCTGCATGTCCCAATTAGACAAAATTGCAGAAGATACCTCAGATTTCTTGCAGGTTCAACCCATTATCAATTCTCTGCATTGCCCTTTGGCTTATCTACTGCGCCCAGAGTATTCACGAAATGCCTGGCATCAGTAATTGCCTACTGCAGACTTCAAGGGATACAGATATATCCATATTTGGACGACTGCCTGATCCAAGCGGACAGCAAGCACATTCTTCTGAAACATCTGGCTTTTGTAATAAGGTTGTTGAATTCTCTGGGATACACAGTCAACAAAAAGAAATCAAGGCTAATTCCCTCCCAGAAAATAATTTTCCTGGGTGCCAACTTGGACACAAACACCCAGATGGCCTACCTCATGCCAGAGAAGCAGGGGCAACTAACTCAATACTTCAAAGCACTAGCAAATTACACCAGACTGACTGCAAGGAAAATCCTGCAGGCTCTGGGATTCATGGCATCTTGCATCCTACTAATCCCATGTGCAAAGCTGCATATGAGAAAACTTCAGTGGTACCTGAAAAACCTATGGTCTCAACACAGCCACAGTTTGGAAACAATAATACCACTAATTCCTTGTCTACAAAAGGAATTTCTGTGGTGGGCTCAAGCATGCCAAACAAACACAGGTCTCCCATTCAGCAAGCCTCAAACAAATCAATTCATCACAACAGATACCTCGGACTATGCCTGGGGGGCGCACATGGCAGATCGGTGCATTCAGGGCAAATGGTCCCAAAAAGAAAAGCACCTTCACATCAATCAAAAGGAAATGCTAGCAGTAACAAATGCTATTACAGCTTTCAAAGACCTTCTGCATCCAGGTCAACTATTGATAAGGACAGACAACACCACAGTAATGTGGTACATAAGCAAACAGGGAGGAACCCATTCATACCACCTGTGCAGGCTGGCCATGTCACTTTGGGACATGGCCCTGGAATTACAAACCGAACTTCAAGCACATTACTTGCCAGGCAAGGAAAACACGCTGGCAGACAACCTAAGCAGGAATATGACAGATCCACACGGATGGAAGTTGCATCCAAAAGTTTTTACAGAAATAATCCGAGCATGGGGAAGGCCAGACATAGATCTCTTTGCCTCCCACAAAAATCACCAATTGACAAAATTCTGCTCAAGGATTTTCCATCCAAAGGCCTGGAGAGTGGACGCTCTCTCGTTCAGTTGGACATCAATGACAGTTTATGCCTTCCCACCTCTTCCTCTGCTGCCCAAGGTTCTACTGAAAACCAGAGCAGACAGACCAAAGATGATTCTCATTGCTCCAGACTGGCCAAGACAACACTGGTACCCACTCCTGAGGAGCCTGACGCATTCACCACCATGGCCCCTGCCTCTAATGCCTCTTCTCCTGACTCAGCACAGCTTCAAAACTCTTCACAGCCAGCTAAAAACTCTCAATCTGGCCGCATGGAAGATTCCTTAGCATCACAACAGACCCTACTCTCCAAGGAGGTGCAGGATGTCATTTTGGAGGCTAGAAGGTCAACTAGAAAAGCTTACTCCGCAAAATGGAAACGGTTTTGTGTCTGGAATGAGAAAAAGGGTCAGGATCCTGGAAAACTGAATTTACCTCAAATACTACAGTATCTAGCTGAGCTGCTAAGCAGTGGACTTTCATTCTCCTCCATCAAAATCCATGCCTCAGCCATTTCTGCAAAATACAACACTGATCCACCCTTATTCTCTCACCCTCTCTTAAGACAGTTCCTCAAAGGGGCTAAGAATCTAAGACCCCCACGGAAACGACCAATATCTGCTTGGGATCTCAACTTCATTCTGGAAAAACTGACCTTGTCTCCCTTTGAGCCAGCTGCCTCATCAGATTTACAATATTTATCCTGGAAAACAGCTTTCCTTCTGGCTATTACCTCAGCTCGTAGAGTTTCAGAACTACAAGCTCTTATGGCTGTGCAGCCTTTTATCATCTTCCATCAGGACAGAGTTTCCTTACGAACCAACCCGTCCTTTATGCCTAAAGTGGTATCCAGGGTAGCTTTGAATCAGGCCATACACTTACCTACCTTTTATCCTAATCCTCAAAACAAAGGGGAGAGATTACTACATTCCTTGGACATCCACAGACAACTGCATTATTATTTGGACAGAACAAAGCCTTTCAGAAAATCAGAACAGCACTTTGTGTCCAAGCAGCTCAAGGAAAGCCAATTTCCAAACAGACAATCTCAAAATGGATAGCCCACTGCATATGCTTTTGCTATTCTTTTCATGGCAAAACTGTACCTACAGGCATCAGATCTCACTCTACAAGGGCCACAGCTACCTCCGCAGCTTTCCTCAGAGGAGTTCCTACCAAAGATATTTTGGAAGCAGCCACTTGGAGTTCTGTGCATACCTTCTCCAAGCACTACCACCTACCATTATACTCCAAAACTAGAGCAGGCTTTGCCACTGCAGTCTTGCAGGGCATCCTGGCTCCTCCTAGTTCCACCTAGTGCCTACCACCCCTTTCTTAGCTTTGGGATTCTACCCATCTGTTATGACTGCAGCTGTATGCACGATGAACATAGTACAGTTTTGTACCTACCATAAATGTAGATGTTCGAGTGCTAATACAGCTGCAGTCCAGGTTTCCCTCACTCCTTCCCCTCTTGGGACAGACCTATTGGCAAACACCTCCTCATACATCCTGATTGGGGTATTCATTTATGGTGTATTTGCTTGCAGCTACTGTATTTTGATTATATTGCATTGCTTTATTATATTAATTTATGTATTGCCTTCCTTCTGGGGGCACCTGACATCTGGGGCAAGAAAAACTGAAGAAAATGGCATCGGCTGGTTATTTTATACCCCTGTCGCACTGACGTCAGGGAAGAAGTAATGACATCCGACGCCGGACCTAGACTTTGGAATTCGGCTGACCGAGGACCCCCCTGACGGCAGGAGAACCCATCTGTTATGACTGCAGCTGTATTAGCACTCGAACATCTACATTTATGGTAGGTACAAAACTGTACTTTGTGTATTATGTGACTTGCAATGTGACTTTAAGAAAGAACACTATCTCCATTACTTTTTCTTTTTTTTAAATTATTACCAGTGTAGTACTGCAGTTATGTTTTGGTGTGTCCATCTGTTTAGTCTTAAAAGATGCAGTGAAAACTGTTGATGACTGGAGTGCTGATCTGCATTTACCAACACAAGTAATGTTTAGTGTTTACTGTGACTGGTATGAAAACGGCACATTCAGTGTCATTAGTAATCTGCTAAAGTTGACTGCATTGTGTGTGTAGCAACATATCACTGTAGTCTGAGATAGCCATGTCTAATGAAACTGTGAAGAATATGCAGTAACGTGTGCATACAGCATTATTTGTTTTTGCAGACTGTAGCAAGCTGTACTCAGTGTTTGTGTTTTGTTTACAGTAATGTGTCAGACTAATACATGTTTTTGTGTGAAACACATTTTCTCTTAGGCGTATAAAGTTTTAATATTTTTCCTTGTACATACAAAGCTGTCGTTCTCACAGTGTTGTAGTCATTTGGTACACTATCAAACCTAAAATCACTTCTGTTATGTATGTTAACATAGTCAATGTTTACAGTCGCTTCTGTCAAAAGTCTCATACTTCAGTAATCAATATATTTAACTATTAACTGAAAGTAGACTTTACAGCATGTACTCCAGAATGGTTCAGTACCTATTTCTGTATGTCTTGTCTGTCCTCTGCCTTTTATGGAAGATCATTAAGATTGATGAGGCCTAATTTCATCAGGTCAGCAGTTACATCTAAAGTCTTTGCTGGTACTGCATCTGCTCAGGATGTATGTGAGAAAGCTGCATGGTGAAGTGTCACAGAATTTCTTAAGCAGTGCAATAAAATAGGAACAGCCCGTCACAGAGCAGAATTTTTTTTAAATTCTCTTCCATCATCCAGAATCGTGGAGGGTCTGATTTGCATTCTGTACATATGTTGTGTATAAGTGCTGAAATGCTTCTTAGAGGAAAGTAGTACAGGTAAGTAATGGACACTCAGCATTTGATCTTTGAATGAGGGACTATTTCGTAGTTTTTCTGCCCCTCCCATCCTCACTTTTTAGTGCAGTATTTATTGTATACAATTTGTTCCTGAAGTCATGCTTAGCATTTTATAGTCCATTGGAGGAAGCTTCTGTTTAAAAAAAGAATGTATATATTTGAAGATGGCAACTTCCACCCTAATTTCTTTGTGAAGAAGCAGTGAGGTTTCATGCAGATGATGCCTTTTTGTGAAGGCGGCAGTGCCAGGGTGTCATGGGCGAAGTCGAGCATTAGACTAACAACTAGTAGAGTCGCGCAGTAGGTGCCACTTAGAAATTCATACAGATGGCAGCTGTATGAAGGTGCTCACCCAAATTTTAAGCATAATTGATTTAATTTTTCTTTCCTAGACATCTGCTAAGATGAATATCTCTGCCTAAAGTACTTTTTCTCCTCCATCAGGCTGCAATCAAATTGACATTTCTCTTTGCATTTCCTGAGGCGCCTAGAGCATTTGAAAACTTCCTTTAAAGAATAGATATGGGCAGAATCAGGAATAACATTTTAATGATGTCCTTCAAGGATGCATCTGCAGTCATAACAAATGGGTTGTCCTGTCGTCAGGCAGCCCTTCGGTCGGCCGGATTCCAAAGTCTGGGTCCGGCTTCGGCTGATGTCGCACTTCACCCGACGTCATCTCTGCTGGTCTTCGGGTATAAAGGCATCAGCCGACGCCATTTTCCTCAGTCTTTCTTGCCGCGCGGCGCCCGAAGCAGAAGCTGTTCGCAAGTGCCGGTCGGTCAGATCCAGAGATTACTACTACCGAATACTACTTCAAGACTTCTAAAAGCTAAGTACCCGTTGGGGACTCTTTCTTGCCTCAGCCGATGTCAGAAAAAGTCAATAACTGTTTAACTTGTGGGAAACAAATACCTCATAAAGATTTCCACTCTTACTGCCTGCCTTGCTTAGGCCCAGACCACGTAGCAGCCTGTTCGGCCTGTGCTTCCTTCAACCGACGAACGCTTAGGCGTCGGTGGGGGTTTGCGGAACAGTTTTTCGCTCAGATTTTGCGTACATTATGCCGACGGATCCTCCGACTACCCAAATTGTTAAAAACGCAAAGAAAAAGACCGACACTCGCGGTCCGCGGTTTCGGCCGAAACCACGGTTAAGCAAGCCGCGAGTGTCTCGGTTTTGGCCGAAACCGAGAAAACCGGTCAATCTTCAGCCGAATCCATGACTACTACTGAGGCTCCTGCTACCTTAGTTGAATCGGCCTCAGAAGTTTTGCCTACTACTGTGGTTCCTAGTGATTTATCAGACACCATTCCTTTGGATGTCTACCCCAGCACGTGGTGCTGCTAGGCCTCCTGCAGCCATGTCTATTAAGGCCTTTGCCAGGGCTAAAGCAGCCAAAACTGTTAAATCAGTGCCTGTTAAGCCCCCCTCACACAGGCCCACTTCTAGTTCACAAATGCTTACTCTTTCAGAGGATTTAATATCCTTAATTAGGGGATCCCAATCTCACCCAGACAGGGCCTCTCAGCCCCCAGAAAAGAGACCTAGAGCAGAGCCCCCCGAGCCAGTGTCCTCTGATGATTCTTCGGATGACTCAGACATTACAGATCAGCCAGAGGCTCCTTTTTCTACTTATGAAGATTCCGATGCTGAAGAATCCATTCCTTCTGCCTCTCCACCAGAGGAATTTTCCTTTGGGGAAACCTTACATGCCATGAGAGAACAATTCCAATGGCAGGGACAAGATTTCTCAGATTCAAGAAAAAGGCTTAGGACATTGCTGCACTTACCACAACATAGGCCCTTAGCTATACCTCCAGTACTGCCTGTTGTGGATGATGCATTTAATGATGTTTGCACTGCTCCTGATACTTTACCTCCAGCCCCTGCCAAACCAGATAGATTTTACAGGGTGCCAGACACTCATCACCACCTATACAAGGCCCCACTTGCAGATCCTGAGACTATATCCCAGGGGCCTAAGGCAGTAGCCTCGACCTCAGCAAAAAATCCTATTCCTTCTGAAAGGGAATCCAGGTCCTTAGAGAGATGGGGGAAAAGTTTACACCTCTGCTACTCTCTCAGCTAGAGCTTTAAACTGTCAGTTTCATATGATCCAATACCAAGAGTTTATGCTTGATCAGTTAACTAAGAAGCTGTCCACTGATGACTCCTTAGATAAGAAATATGTTTTAGAAATGGTGAATAACATTCAGCAGGTTAGTAACCATTCTTTAAAATGTGGCTATGATGCACTGGAGGCTTCATTTAGATCAGCCATGACTGGCACAGTGATAAGAAGGCATGCATGGTTGAAAGAACAGGTCTTGCCGGATCATGTTAAAGCAAAGCTGTTAGATGCTCCTATGGATAAGGCCAGTCTATTTGGTACACCTGCTCAGCAAGTAATGAAGAAAATGGAAGAGAAGGCAAAATCTGTACAAACAGTTAAGGATTTCTTACAGGTTCAGCCCCCAAGGTTTAGCAGGAACTGGCCTGCCAAAAATTGGTCCTTTCCAGACATCTCAAAGAGGCAGGAATAGACGCTCTAGAGGCAGAAATCTATCCAGAGGAGGTGCCTACAGAGGACGACAGTGGCAAGGCAATAACCGAGGCACAGACACAACCACTGCCACTGCAACAGGACAATCACAGGGACTTGGCTCTGACACCGCCTACCAGGGAGCAAATAACAGCACCTTTAGGCGGAAAGTTAGCCTTATTTTTGAAAAATTGGCACTATATCACAAAAGACAAGTGGATTTTGCAAACCATAGACCAAGGCTACAGGTTCCACTTCCACACCTTACCAGTAAAAAGAGGAATGCCAAACCTACCTCCAAATCAAAAAACAGAAGCTCTAAAGCAGATAATTAACAAAGATAAGAGCTGTGGAAAGAGTACCAATAACAGAACAGGGCAAAGGATTCTACTCCAGACTCTTCCTAGTACCAAGAAAAGAGAAAAGTTGGAGACCTATTCTCGACCTGTCCGCCTTAAACACATACATCATTGTCCCAAAATTCAAAATGCTGACCCTACAGCAACTTCTTCCCATGCTGGGCAAGGAGTGTTGGCTGGTAACTCTAGATCTCAAGGAGGCATACCTGCACGTCCCCATACGACCAAATTGCAGAAGATACCTCAGATTTCTTGCAGGATCAGAGCATTATCAATTCTCAGCATTGCCCTTTGGCTTATCTACTGCACCCAGAGTATTCACAAAATGCCTGGCATCAGTAATCGCCACTGAAGGCTACAGGGAATCCAAATTTATCCATACCTGGACGACTGCCTGTTACAAGCGGACAACAAAAGCAAGCTGACAACAGATTTACAGAGAGTCATTTGCTTACTACAAGCCCTGGGATACACAGTCAATTTACAAAAGTCAAGACTGATACCATCCCAAACAAGAACATTCTTGGGTGCGGAATTGGACACAGCAAAACAAATGGCATTCCTAACTGCAGAAAAACAAAACAACTCCCTCTTTACTTCTTGGCATTAACAAAGCAGAACAAACTAACAGCAAGAAAAGTACTGCAGGCCTTGGGCTTCATGGCATCATGCATAATCTTGGTCCCACATGCCAGACTGCATATGAGAAAGCTACAGTGGTACCTAAAGAATTTATGGTCTCAACACAGGCACAGCTTAGAAACCGAAATCCCACTAATCCCATGCCTGAAACAGGAGTTCCTATGGTGGGCTCAAGCATGCCAGTCAAACCCAGGCTTGCCCTTCCACAACTTTCAAGCAAGCCAAACCATCACAACGGACGCCTCAGACCTAGGCTGGGGCGCACATGTTGGACAAATGCATACAAGGATTGTGGACTCCAGACCAGCTGCACCTGCACATAAACCAAAAAGAAATGCTGGCAGTAAAACTAGCAATCCAGAAATTCAGACCATTCCTCAAAGAAGGCCATTTAATGATAAGAACAGACAACACCACAGTCATGTGGTACATCAACAAACAGGGAGGCACTCATTCATACCCCTATGCAGAATGACTCTGGACCTTTGGAATATGGCTCTGAGCTACAACATCCAGTTACAGGCAATATTTGTGCGGGAAAAGAAAACACCCTAGCAGACATGTTAAGCAGAACCACCTCGGATGCTCACGAATGGATGCTACACCCGGACATCTTCAAGGCCATCAGAAAGAAATGGGGAATGCCACAAATAGACCTATTCGCATCCCCACTCAATCACCAGCTCAAAAATTCTGCACAAGGACATACCACCCACTTGCATGGAAGGTGGACTCTCTGTCCTTCAGTTGGAAAGGCCTGACAGCATATGCATTTCCACCTCTTCCTTTGATGCACAAGGTACTACTGAAAATCAAAGAGGAACGCCCAAGGATAATCCTGATAGCTCCAAATTGGCCAAGACAACACTGGTATCCATTGCTGAGGAGCATGTCTCAGGGAGAATGTGGTCAATACCCCTGATGCCTTTGATGTTAACTCAGAACAACTACAACATCATGCACCCAAACCTAAAAACCTTGCAACTGACTGCCTGGAACATCACATAGCAGCAACTAACCCAGACCTATCCCAAAGGGTTAAAGACATTATCCTTGAAGCCCGCAGACCTTCAACAAGAAAGAACTATGCAGGAAAATGGAAAAGATTTGTCATTTGGAGTACTGAAAGAGGAAAAGATGTGTCGAACATAGATATTGTTAACATCCTGGAGTACTTGGCAGAGCTTCTACATACAGGCCTGTCCTATTCCTCCATCAAGATACATGCATCAGCTATTTCAGCAGAATACAGCTTCGATCCACCTGTCTTTTCGCATCCTCTACTCAGGCAGTTCCTCAGAGGGATCAAGAATGTAAAACCTCCTAGGAAACCACCATTACCAGCATGGGACTTGAACTTTGTGCTAGAAAAATTGACACTCCCTCCATTTGAACCAGCAGCAACAGCAGATCTTCAACACCTATCATGGAAAACTGCTTTCCTACTGGCAATTACTTCAGCAAGGAGGGTTTCGGAACTACAGGCCTTAATGGCAGTACAACCCTTCCTAATCTTCCATCAAGATAGGGTGTCCATGAGAACTAATCCTACATTTATGCCTAAGGTGGTATCCAGAGTGTCTTTAAACCAGGCAATCCACCTACCTACCTTCTTTCCCAATCCACAGAACAGGGGGGAAAGACTGCTGCATACCTTGGATGTACATAGACAGTTACGCTACTACCTGGACAGAACCAAAGGTGACAGAAAAACTGACCAGCTCTTAGTAGCCTATGCAACAGGAAGGGAAGGAAAAGCAATTTCCAAACAGACAATCTCCAAATGGATAAGAAATTGCATAAGATTCTGTTACTCCTACCACGGAAAACCAATTCCACAGAACATAAGACCTCATTCTACAAGGGCTACAGCCACTACCACAGCTTTCTTACGAGGAGTGGCAACCAAGGACATTATTGAGGCGGCTACTTGGACCTCCGTGCATACATTTGCCAAGCATTATAATTTACCTCTATACTCTAGATCCCGAGCAGGGTTTGCCACTGCTGTACTGCAAGGGATCCTAACTACACCATAATTCTTCTTCCTCCTCCCCTAGTTTAGCTATGGTATTCTACCCATTTGTTATGACTGCAGATGCATCCTTGAAGGACATAGTACAGTTTTGTACCTACCATAAATGTAGATGAACAGGATAGCATCTGCAGTCAGGATTACCCACCCTCCTTCCCCTCTGTGGTACTCCTAGGGTATTTACCCCCCTAATAGCTAGCTGGGGGGGGGAGTCTCTTATGGTGTATTTGTTTGTATATATGTACATACATTGTTATTTTTTGTGTTTGCCTTCTACTTTTTTGGAAACATTGGCATTTATCCAAAATTTAGCTTACCAAGAGGGCAACTGGCATCTGGGGCAAGAAACACTGAGGAAAATGGCGTCTGCTGATGCCTTTATACCCGAAGACCAGCAGAGATGACGTCGGGTGAAGTGTGACATCAGCCGAAGCCGGACCCAGACTTTGGAATCCGGCCGACCGAAGGGCTGCCTGACGACAGGACAACCCATTTGTTATGACTGCAGATGCTATCCTGTTCGGACATCTACATTTATGGTAGGTACAAAACTGTACTTTTTTGATCATATGTATTTTACTTTAAAAAGGCAGAGAAAATGTAAAAGAGACATCATTTGTTTCTTAAACAGTCTGTGTAATTTGTCATGTCAAGAGTATCCAGTTATGTAAGCACCCACCCACTTTCTGTGTCTCTCCATTAATTGTAACAGCCCAGTCCAGTCTTACAAATGAGTGTAGTGGAGGTTGTTGAGCTGTACACTAGAGAGGCTTATCTCACTAATCCGAAAAAGCATGTGATGTGGTTACATGCAGCTTTGGAATCCTGGTGATTACATCTGCCTTACTGGCTTTCAGATGTGAGCAGTTTGTATCTTTTATGGGTTGTGGTGAGACTTGAGTGTTGACTGCAATGCAACAGGCCATGTACAGTGTGTATGTATGTGTGTGTATTTTATATATATATATATATATATATATATATATATATATATATATATATATATATATAGTTGTGTATGTGTGTGTGTGTGTATATATATATATATATATATATGTGTGTGTATGTGTATATATATATATATATATATATATATATATATATATATATATATATATATATATGTACATAGTTGTGTGTGTATGTATGTATATAGCTTCATAGGTAAGTACTAGGCTATTTTCCCAAGGGCATTTATAAGCCTAGCCAGAATGTGTTGGCTTTCGCCACCCCCTTAGATTAGTTCCTTGTGCCTCTGTCCAGCAGAGCCATTAGTTCCTTGTGCCTCTGTCCAGCAGAGCCATTAGTTCCCTGCACCACTGTCCAGCAGAGCCATTAGTTCCCTGCGCCACTGTCCAGCAGAGCCACTGCAGTGATCCCCGGGGTAAATTTTCTGTTTCCCATCCACCCGTCAAGGTTTCTCTTGAAGAGTGTTAGTGAGGGGCTCTGCCTGATGTATATTGGAAGCCTGTTCCAAAGCATGGTGAGTCTCTGGGATAGGAATCTATCCCTCAAGCATGTCCTATTTATCGTTGTGATGAGGTTTATATCTCTAGAGTGTGTGGCTCTCCGGGATTTGTTTTTTTTTTTAGGTGGAGCATGTCCATCAATTCTGGGTTGGACATGGCCTTGTATGTCAGGCAGAGATCACCTCTGAGTAAGTGGTATGCAACCGAGTACAGCTGGAGTTTCTTGAGTCGGGCTATATAGGGCATCTGTTTGAAGCCAGTAATCCTCTTGGTGAGGTACTTTTGTGGCCTTTCCAGCTGATACAGGTGTCTTCTAAGGTACATCCCAAATGGGGCATTGTATTTTGTGATGGGTCTAATGAGTGATGAGTAGAGAGGCACAATAACCTCTTTTGTTCTAGATGTGAACCCTTTTGTGATTAGGTGGGCCACATAGAAAGATTTTCTAACCACCTTGGCAATATGATCATCAGAGGAGAGATTACTATCTACTTGGGTCCCCAGATCCCTTATTACATTTTCTGTGTTTAGGGGACTACCACCTATGTGGTAGTTCACGGGTACTTTGTTTTTTCCAAAGGGGATGACTATGCACTTTTTGGCATTTAGCTTGGGGCCATGATTTTGACACCAGGTATCCGTCTCAGTGAGACCCATCTGGAGGTTGTCTGTATCAGCCGGAGAATCAGTTATGGCCCCTAGTTTGCAG
>NC_056737.1:147385370-147450370 GCF_019279795.1 Protopterus annectens
CATTTCATTCTGCCCCAGGCTTTTCTAGTATTTCTAGATCTAAAGGATGCTTAACCTTCATATACCAGTGTGGACCCCTTGCAAGAGATTCTTCTGTTTTTGGCTCATCTCATTTTCAATTTACTGCTTTGGATTCTCATGCTTTTCACAGCCCTAAGGGTTTTCACAATGTTTCTGGCACCAGTGATTGCCTTCTCTTGAACCTAGGAAATCCAGATTTTTCCCTCCCTAGACAAGCAGCTTCATCACAAATTCTCCAACAGCATCTCCAGTTCAGCCTCCTTCTCCTATTTCAGTTGGGGTTCACGATCAACTACAGAAAGGTCCTCCCTGCAGCCACCTCAGGACTGGACACACAAAATGCATTTCTACTTACCTCAAGAAGAAGATGCACAGCATTACGAACTGATTCGATAACCTTGCCTCCCTCAGCCAAGGAGATCTTAAGGGCACTGAGGTTTGTGACAGCTACTATCCCAGTGCTCCCTCTAGCCAAAATGGTACTTGAAAACCGTTTGGTCTCAGCACTCACACCCTGTGGACACAGACCCCCCCCCCTCTCTTTTAACCTTGTGTCAGGGAACTTTTATGGTGGAAGCAGCAGGTGAATCTCAACCCAGGGTTTCCCTTCACTTCTCCAGCCCCAGTTCAGGAAATGCACACGGATACCTTGGACAAGGCATGGGGTCCTGGACAGGCACCCAGCGAGTGCAAGCCAGATGGCAGACAGTGCTACTACCTTATCAACATGAAAGAAATGAGGGCCCTCCATTCAGGCGCTTCAGGTCTTTTCACAGCTCTGGAAACTAGGGATCCTACAAGTATTTATAGAGATCACAGCAGTAATGTGATGTATAAATAATCAAGAAGGGATCAGATCTTACCAATTGTGCAAATTGCCACAAAGTCTGGGACCTTGTCACCCAGAAAAACATGTCCCTCATAACCATGTGCATTGTATCAGAGTACAATGCTTTAGAAGACTTTTTAAGCAGGTCCATAGTTCTCTGTCTTTTAAGAGGCCACTGTGGAACACAGACCCTAGCAGTGTGTGAAAAATGGTCAAAATGTGGAGCACCCTAATTTCGCACTGTACGAAAATGCACCACTTCCAAGGGGTTTGGCTGAAGTGGGCTTTCTGCCAGAAGTATTAAGTTAGGGAATCCTGTACATTTGTGACTAGACTGTAATTTATTTGACATTTGCTTCAATCTACATTTTCTTCACAAAAGTGCATGAAACTGTTCTCATTGCAATTTATTGAAAAGCCCATTATTCATGTACAAGGTTAAGTATGAACCACTCTACTTGGCCAAAGCTGAGACTGCAATGCAATTACGGACTGCAGTGTAATTTCTTTAACAAGTTACTGGAACATAAAAATCAACCTACATTTGCTACATAATAGGCATATCACTGAAAATGGCATTGCTGATCAGTATACATCTTAAAAAGAAGCTGCATCGTACTTGGTTAAAAACCACAGCCAGTAACATTTACTTAAGCAGACAATTCTCACTCAGAAATGCAATATACTCAGTAGAAAATTGTATATAACAGTATTCAAGTGCAACTATTGGTAATCACCATCAGCTTTTCCACCCCCTCCACATCTTCTCCAGCTAAATCTGTTGACTCAACCAGTCAAGGACAAATCAGAGCAGAATCAGGAACAAATCCAGAATTAGTCAGGGTCAATTGAAATATAGCAACTGTTAATACTAATACACATTTTTGAAACAATAACTTTATAATTTTAATTCTTGTTATTTGTTAAGTGTAATTCACCATATTTTCTCCAAAAGTCACCAGTTTTAAGAGGGATTAAAAGGGTTAGAGCTAACACTGGAGTCAAAATCAAGGACTGGTCAATACATAAGTCAAATAAGCAAAATTAGGTGAGTAAAAAAAGGAAAATTCAAAGGAATTCAGGAAATTAAAGAGAAGAGACATAAAAACACTAGGTGCAAAGCATAAACAGAATCCAGAATTAAGTTACACAGTTGCACTTTAAGCAATGACATAGATACAGCTTAAGTGTGAGAATTTAATAAATGTGTTTAAAAAATGGTACCGTGGTGCAATACCCCCTGTGCTGCAGGTCATTATCAGTGGTGGATCTTGAAGTAATAAATCTGGACAAAGCCTAAAATAATGGGGGGTGGGGGCAGAGGTAAAAAATAGGGACAAATTTTAAATATTACTCTTATAAACTTAGAAAATTGCAGGAATAGCAGGATTTGTGTTGGTATACATTTTCCAAAGGATATGAAGTCTGAAACTCAAATGTATGTCATTTTTTAGTGACCGGAATCCTCAGAGATTTGCCAGAAAATCATGTATTTTATGAGGAACAGACCAAAAATATGAAGCAAAAATCTAGGCATTCCGCAAAAATCTGGAGCCTATTCCTGTCTGAGTGTATGTTTAATCACTCCCACATACTACACATTTAGCCACTTACCTCTGCCCAGTAAGGTAACAAAGTAGCTGCAGCTCCACAAGTCCAGTAGTCCACCAAATGCACTCAGGAACAAAGAAAGAAAAAAAAAAACAAGGGAAAGGTATAGCTCCCAAGTAGCAGCAGACGTAGTCAGCCCAACAACAGCACCACCACAACTTTCCCAACCCAAGCAAAGCCAATACAGTGCATGCACTGCAGTGCCAGAAGCAACTGTTGTTCAGCCTAGTGCCTTCTCATCTAGTCTGTGTCCTGTCCCTTTTATCCACAAATGAATAAACCTTCAAGCAAATCCTCTTCAACCCAGGAAACCAGCACTGTCCAAGAATACCACACAGATAAAAAAACTCTTTACATGTAATTTTGTTGTGCCCTGCAATGCCCTTTTAGAAGGTATTGCAGTGGCACGAAAACCACTACCAGCATGCAGTTAGCTGCATTCTGTGCCACTTCATTAGCTCCATTTGCCTCTGGAGCAGTTACTTGATTGGCTGTAATGGCAATATACAAGCCAATCAAAAATCGCAAAATAGAGATACTTCTGTTCAATGCGGAACAGTGGGTTAAATCCATCTGAAATGGGGAGTGTTCTGCACAATCCAGAGCACTTGGCTGCTCAGAGCGGGTCCGTAGAGGATCCACACACATGGACCCTGAATAGGCATATTTTCAGGGCATCCTTCACCATTAGGGTACCCCTCTGATAGACCTTTTTGCTTCAAAGGCCAACAGACAGCTTCCACTGTTTTGTACCAGGGACCCTAACCCCTTAGCCTGGAGTACAGATGGTCTCGCGGTCTCTCTGTCTATCTGTCTGTCTCTCTCTCTCTCTTCAGTGGGTAAGGAAGTTCTTCTACACCTTCTCTCTCCTACCCGTTATTCCAAGAGTTTTTCTAAAGACCCCCTCCCCCCAATAAAAAAAAAATGAAAAAATTATTGTTAGGGATTCACTTTTGCCCAAGATAGCATTGTTTCTCTCTTTTTTTCTTCTAGCCAGGGCAAGTGCTGCAAACTGCCATACCACAAAAAACAATCCACAAGGCAGCTCACAGGAGACTTTAACAGCAGCGGCAACCGAATGAAAGGCGTAACAATTAGCGTAAAAACCTTTTTATTCGCTTTCGTTAACATAGACTTCATCAGAACAACTAAAAAAATCAAACAGCCATCTTTAAATAATACACCATCAAATAATTGACCAGTTAAGACGGTCAATTAACCTGTTACATAAACCAAGTACAAAATAGAAATGTTTATTAAAAAATAATAATGTGTTCCTACTTTTCTATTCTTAATCTCTGATGTTTTAAAAAACATTTTATATTAACAGTATCGTTTAAACCTGGTAGAATATCAGCCCCCAGTTTTATTTCCCAGAAGGTTTCGGTCTGTTCAACTTCAGTTCTGTAATCTCCCTCTCTAAAATCTGTAAGAATTTATTCCAAAACAGCAAATATTTTTTTGTTTTCATGATGTGATCTTATGTTTATATAAAGCATTATTGAAATCTTTTCTTTTTATAGCATAGAGGTATTCTTTAATCCTCCTTTGCAGATTTCTAACAGACATACCTGTATAAAAACAGTCACATTGCATGCAGACAGCTATGTAAACAATTCCTTCTGATTTACAGTTAAAGACCCCAGAAGTGGATATAGATCTGTCTAAATGTCTTAAAGACATCTGCTGTTTTGGAACAATTTCCTAAACATTTTAGAAGGGAAAAGATCAGAGATTAAGAATAGAAAAGTAGGAACACATTATTTTTGAAGAAACATTTGTATTTTGTATTTGGTTTATGTTATAGGTTAATGATTGGTTAACTATTTGATGGTTTATGTATTTAAAGATGACTGACTGATCTTTTAGTTGTACTGATGAAGTCTGTATTGACGAAAATTAAAAGGTTTTTACGCTAATTGCTATGCCTTTCATTTTGGTTGCTGCTGTTAGTCTCTTGTGAGCTACCTTATGGATTATTGTTTTTTTTGTGTTTTTGTATTTTATTCCACCTTTTGGGGCTTATTTTGTTCTAAAACTGCCATACCAAGTGGCCCTCATCACTCAACAGTAAGGGTCACTGCTACACTGCAACAGTAGCTTAGCTGGGGTTTGGCGAGAGGGGCAACTGCCCTAGAATGCAGTGAGTTAGGGAGCACAATTGGGGGACCATCTATTCATCCCAATTGCTGTTTAGTGCAATACCAGCTTTTAAAAGCCCGTATTACATTTGCAGTCAAACCTGCATGGTCTAAACTGTAACAACTGATAACTACATTGTAGCAAGCAGTTCGCTATAGTTTAAAAGTGAAAGAAAATCCTTTCTCTTCCTTTCTTTTTTAAAGTAAAATCTTAGCACTGTAATGCTTCATGCAGGAAGGTTATAGTCTGTAACAACTGTTTGTCATGGTTTAAAATAATTTTTTTAACTAAACTGTGAAGGAGGAGGGACAGGGCGCATAAGACCTGAATGACTGGGGCAGGTGGAATGGGGGGCGGGGGGAGGCTTGACATTCATTTGTCCACAGGAATGAACTTTTTTTTTTCCCCTTACCACTTCTTGAAGAGCTGGGGTGGCCAGGGGTTGGGTGGTTAGCTTGGGGGGGGTGCACTAGGCTATGGGACTGGCACAGGGTGCTGGTTGACTCAGCTATGCTTCTGCACCTCAGTGCCTATACCTTTATTTATTTTTTATTTATTTAACATTTGTCTACCGGGAAAGTCCAACTTGGAACAAAGCTAATTTTCAGCAGAGGCCCTGGGAGAAACACTCCAAACGCATGTCTTTGTTTGTGGATGATAAGGTTATGTTTCCTTATAGGCATCACTTTTTGTGAGGATGGTTATCAAGGTTCCCCAAGAAGCCAGGAGACCAACCTCTCAAAAAATCTTACATAGCTAAATGGAAGAGATTCTTCTTTTGATGCCAGAGAGATGGGTAAGACACCAACCAATAAGAGGTACCTTCCATTCAGAAATATCTGTGTGATCTATTATGTATGGGTCTGGCTACTTTTCCATCAAAGCCCCACTTGTTAGCCATCTCCGCTTGCTTACCTCTCATTCCCCCAAAGGAACCCTGCATCCTAGACCATCTACAAAGCCCATTGCCCCTACTTGGGGCCTCGGCTTTGTGCTGGAGAAGGTTACATTACCTTCTTTTGAACTGGCAACATCAGCATACCCCAAATTCTGTACTTGGAAAAGTATCCTTCTTTTGGCCCTTCCTTCACCTAGGAGAGTTTCAGAGCTTCAGACACACCTGGCTCTTCCTCCTTTTCTTATTTTACACAAAGACCGGGTGACCTTCAGGAATAATCCTTTATTCATGCGTAAAGTAGTGAATGAGCACTCTCTCAGTGAGGCCATAAACTTACCTAACTTCTTTCCTAACCCATGGAATTTGGGGAAAGGAATACTGCATTCTCTGACATTCCCAAACAAAATCCATTTGAAAATCTGATCAATTGTTTCTTTCATGGAACCAGTATGCAAACAAAGCAATGCAAGCAGGATCTCTAAGGCCATCTCATTTTGTTACTCTCTGCATGACAAGTCCTTGCCTTCATACCTGCAGTCTCATTCTTCCAGAACAGTAGCAGCCTCATAAGCTTTCTACAAAGTCATTTCTGTTCTGGAAGCTGCCACCTGCTCATCTGTACACACTTTCACTGAACACTACTGGATAGATGCCTTTTCAAGGTCCAGAGCTGCTTTTGTTGCGTCAGCCCTATCAGGCCTCTTGTACAGTTCTACTGCCTTTTAACCAACTTCCCTTCTTTCCCTTTAGCTCTGGGAATCACCCATGAGTTAGGAATACTGCAACAGGAATTTCACTCGGGGCATAGTGCATTGTATGAGAACTTAGTCATAGCCATAGATGTCCTACTGATCACTGTTGCATTATTCCTTCCCACCCTTCTTCCCCTGTGTACTTCTGTCATCTCCTTATTCAGTCTTTCTCCCTTAGTTCATATCCAGTGGAAAACGCCCTACAACTGACTGTGCTTTCTTACCACTTCATACTGTGCTCCTCTGCTAGCTTTAGAGATAGTCTGAGGAATTACACTTGTACATCTGCCTTATAGACTCCTATGCTTGTGAGCTGAGATCACATGTTAGAAGTACTCTACTAGGAAGGTAAAGCTTTGGTACCCTAGCTAGATGACAGCGGTCATAACCCATGTGTTAGGAATACTGCAACAGTGATCAGTAGGACATCTACTGTTATGGTAACATGTCCTTCTCTATCACTGTTGCAGTATTCTTCCCAGTAGGATCTCCTGACCAACATCCGGCCAGTATACCAAAGCCTTTAGATCTTTAATCACCATATGTCAGTTATATGCTGCCCATACAGGGTATAGGGCATACAGGTGATGTACTGATGCAGTTATCAGAACTTCTTGTCAACATCATTGCTCATTGGTCTGAAAGCCCTTTTGCTGTGCTGAACACACAGCCATCAGGTGAGTGCCCTGTTGGGATCTTTTTTTCTTTAGTCTTGTTGTTTTTGTTATCTAGAGATCATGTCATCTAAGAAGGGAAAATGTCAGTTTGGGAAGCAGATTCCCCATAAGGATTGTCGAAAACAGTGTCTTTTTGGTCTGGGTGCTTCCCATGACCATACAACCTGTAGCATTTGCAAAGTGCTTGTGCCTAAGACTCTTGGAAGCTGGTTGTCTTCCCTGGTCCATCTGTCTTGAGAACCAAAGGCTTAAACTGTTAGCCCAAGGTATCATGGTGGAATCTTCTAACTTGGAGGTCCCATTAAGCAAGAAGAAGGCCAAGAAATCTCAACCATATTCTTTGGCTGTCCAGCCTCCACCACAGGTTTTCTGGTGTCCTTGGATCAGAAGGATGCTTAACTTCATATTCCAGCTCTCCCTCTTTTCAGAAAGTATGTATATTTCTGTTTTTTTCTCATTCTCAGTTCTCTGCTTTGCCCTTTGGCATATGTACTGTCCCAAGGGTGTTCACAAAATGTCTAGCTCCTGTGATTGCCTTTTGCAGGCTCCAAGACATTCAGATTTTTCTTTATGTGCCTTACAGCTTCAGGCACCTTCTCCCAATCACCTGTCACAGGATCTGGAGATGTCCTTCTGTATCACTGTTGCAGTATTCTAAGCGAAAGGGATCTCTGCCTAGGGCAGCCCGAGGCTAAGACTGTATATGTAAGCCTAGTGATCTTGTGTGCACTGTAGGTTACACTTATGCTTCCTGCACAGAACATAGGGCATAAAAGGGACATATGTCCACAGCTACCCAGAGCTTCTTTGCCGCCAGTTTGAATGCCATTATTGCTAGTTGGATGAATGCCTTGTTGCTGTGCTGAATACCTAGCCGCTGGGTAAGAGCCCTGTTGATGTTTTTATTTCTTGGTCTTGTATTTAATTTGCTACCTAGAGTTTGTCATCTAAGAAGGGAAAATGTCAGTGTAGGAGGCACTTTCCCCATAAGAATCGCCATGGACAGTGTCTTTTTTTTGTTTGGCTGTTTCCCACAACCATGCCTCTTGTAGCAACTGTAAGGCGTTTGTGCCTAAGACGCTCAGAAGCAGTTTCTTTGCCCTGGTCATTTATCTTGAAAACCAGAGGCTTAAACAGTTATCCCAGGGTACCATGACAACACTTTATCCCCAAGATACTCCCAGTAGGTAAGAAGAAGGCCAGGAAATCTGTGCCGGGTTAAACTGTCCCAATTTCCACCGGACGTCCCTCTAGAAGCAGGTGATAGTTATGTAGGTCATTTGGTGTCTATGTCGGATTCCTTTGCTATGACTCTGTTGGAGGCTTGCATGGATTTATCTTTTGCACGTCCTCTGAGGCTTTGCAGGTGTCTGGTCTGGACGTCAAGGGGGAACACTGGTTGATCATCTCTGAGGGTTGTCGAGAGAATAAGCATGATATTGGAAGGGAGGAGGTTCAGGGTTCTCTTATCGAATCTCACCAAGGGTCAGAACCTCTGGTATTTGTTAGGGCTGATATCCCTACCAAGGAAAGACAAACGGTGAAGCATGTTTTGGTCCATCCTAAGGATCCTCAAAGGTAATGGCAAGAGTTTACTCAGGGCTTGTTTTCTGCCTTGATGGCCCTGAAGCCTCCTCAAGGAATTTCTTTACCTGCTCCTCCTTGGACCTCTACCCCCTCTAAATGAGTTAAGGAATCCGATTCCTCAGATGAGGATTCCATATGTGATGAGGGGTCTTTGTCCTATTCTTTTTTTTTTTCTTTCAATAAACCTTTTTATTAAATTATCACGTATGACATAGACAAACATTGACACCACTGTAGTTGCAAACATTATACATGACTTATCTATCCCGTCATTGTCAGTTAAGCATTATATGACTTATTCAAATCCTACCTCTTAAACCTATTTTTTTCTCTGCATACATTGTTCCCACAATTACCATTTTTTCCCTATGTAGTTTGCTCTTTCCCCTTTCTAAAGGTCATAATTCCAGTTGTTTTATCT
Source organism: Protopterus annectens (assembly GCF_019279795.1). NCBI lineage: Eukaryota > Metazoa > Chordata > Ceratodontiformes > Protopteridae > Protopterus > Protopterus annectens. Next base: position 147,394,309 of record NC_056737.1, read on the forward strand.
CTGTTACTATATTTACTACTTCTAGTAACGTTGGTCTAGACTGTGATTTCCATTTTCTAGTAATCGCTTTTTTGGCAACCACCATAATTAGACTCGGCAAGGCTTTACTATGTCTAGACAATTCCAATTCTGTATCATAGCTCAAAAAAGTCATCTCCCTACTCAATCCAATCCGCTCACCCAACATCTCCGACAGAGTAGTCCACAGGAAATCCCTAAAGTCTGCCAGCTCATTACACTCCCAAAAATGTTGCCAGAAACCTTTTTCTTGTCCGTCACACCTCTGACATTTGTTACCCACCTGAGGAAAAATGCATGTTAACTATAAGAATCAATCAGAGGAGCTTAGAAAGGATTGGGAAGAGAGAGTGGATAAGCATTTCACAAAGGGACAGTGGGGGTATGGGGGATTTATGTACATCTCCCAAATATGTAACAAAGTCTAGAGGATTTAGGATCTTTGTCTGGAAGTATTTACGTAGGTATTTTTACACCCCAAGTAGACTCCAAAGAATATTTTATATGCTTTAATAATAATTCCTTTTTAATGGCAGCTTCTACTCTAGATTCTGTTAAAAACTCTACCTGTGCTAGTCTTTTATTTAGGACCCCCTATTTCTTTCTCTTTACCTATACTCCGATATCAATCCTTGATGGGGCAGGCAGTCTCTAACCTGCAGTCCAGTTAAATGCTTGGCCTGTTCCCATTCTATTACCGTTCTAGTTATTTTCTCCCAATACCTTGGTTCCTTTGCCAGGTTTCTCCAATAAATTCCAGTCCCCTCTTGCCTATTATTTGTATCCCTAACCACAGTCATCCCTATCTGCAGAACATGGGTCTTTTGTCCTGTTTTTCACAGATGCCTTCATCTTTGGCTTATGGTTCTGATAAGGAGGAGTCTGCTAGCCACAATTCTTCTTTTGAGGAATTGGCCTTTGGGGACACAATTGCTAGGATGATGGAATACTTTTAAGTGGATTCTTAGGTGGTTGATATTCTGAGAAGATATGAGTTGTTTCAGGTGGATACTCCTAAACCATTGGCAGATGTTCTTCGTGTTTCACTGTTGCAGTCATTACATTTGGGTAATCTGCTAGCAGGTTGCCCTCAGTCTGATTAACAAAGTCTTGGGTCCTGCGTCGGTTGCTGTGTCTCTTCTTCATGACGTCAGGTCATCAGGGGTATAAAACATGCAGCCGTCGCCATTACATCAGTCTTTCTTGCCACGCGGTGCCCAAAGCAGAAGCTGTTCGCAAGTGCTGGTCGGCCAACTCCTGAAATTTTCGTTTTCGAGTTTCAGAACCGAAGTCTTCACCTAAACGCTAAGTACCCCGTTGGGGAAACTTTTTCTTGCTCCTTACCGATGTCAGTAAACGTTAATAATTGCATTACTTGTGGGAAGCAAATACCTCATAAGGATTTTCATTTGTACTGTATTCCTTGCCTAGGCCCTGACCACAACGTGCCTTGCTGTCGGTTTTGTGCTAAATTTAATCAACGCATGATTAAACGTCTGTATATTTTTGCTTCAAAATATTTTGGCTCAAGATTTAACTATCCAGAAATGTCGTCGGTTAGCAATCCGACTACCGGAATACCTAATAAATGTAAAGAAAAAGAGACAGACCGTCGAGGTCCAAAACCATCGACGACGCTTATCCTAAGCCAGTCTCCAGTTCACCAGCACTCAGGGAGGCACTTTTGCAGCCCCTGATACCCGCCATTTCTGATTCGCAGGCCTCTACTGAGACCCATTCGGAGTCCGGTATGCCGCGAGATGCTCCAATTATGGAACCCGCGGATGTCTCTACCTTAGATGGGTCCGGAGCCGCTGTGCAGGCACCTGCTTCTGAGAGTGTTTTCAGGCGTACAGATTTGTATATTAGACAGACGCCATCTTCAAAACTAAGGCCAAAATCTATGTCTAGAAAACTGATGCCTGGGCCACATGTGCAGGCCCCTATGCTTAAAAAACAAATGATCAAAATTGCTGAAGATTTAATTACTCTGATCAGGGGTAGCCAACTCCCTTCTTCTAAGAGGCCTAGGCAAGACATTGATTATGAGTCTTCTGAACAGGATTCTATTTCTTCTGACTCTTCTAATGAACAGGATTTGTCTTTTCCGACATATGAGGAACTCTGATGCATAGGATTCCATTCCTTCTGCCTCTCCCCCTGAGGAATTTTCTTTTGGGGAAACTTTACATGTCTTAAGGGAACATTTCCTCTGGGAAAGTCAGGATTTCTCCAAATCTAAAAAGAGACTTAGGGATTTTCATCTACTTCCTCAGCATAGGCCTTTGGCTATACCTCCTGTTCTAGACATTGTTGATGATGTTTTTTCAGAATCTAGTATGACTCCTGATTCTGGCTCCTTGTAAGCCAGACAGATACTACAGGGTTCCTGACTCCCACAAATTCCTTTTCAAAAACCCTATTGCTGATCCTGAAACCATTTCTCAGGGTCCCAAGGGCATTAAGGCCTCTCCTGCCAAAAATCCTACCCCTCCTGATACAGACTCCAGGGCACTGGATAGATGGGGTAAGAAAGTTTACACGTCTGCAACCTTGGCGATCAGGGCTTTAAACTGTCAATTTCATATGCTTAAATATCAACAGCATATCATGGGACTACTTAAACAGAAAATGATGTTAATCTCTGACTGTGTGGAAAATAAAGAATTGCAGGATTTATTGCATTTAGCTGAACAAGTTGGAAAACATACTTTGCAATGTGGTTTTGATTCCTTGGAGGCCTCTTGCAGGGCTGCTGTAACTGGATCTGTGCTAAGAATGCACGCTTGGCTCAAAGAGCAAACTCTGCCTGACCATGTTAAAGCAAAATTGTTGGATGCTCCTTTACAACAGGAGTGTCTCTTTGCTAATAAGGCTGAAGAAGTGTTAAAAAAGATGGAAGATAAAGCTAAATCTATGCAAACTGTGAAAGATTTCTTACAAGTGCAACCTCCATACTGCATGCATACTCGTATATGCATACTCCATGCATATCTGAACTGCTTCTTACTGAAGTTGGTGCAACTTGTTTGCTGTGGCATAGACTGGATTCAGGCCTGCTGGATCTAGCTTTGTTTGTGTAACTTGAGCACTAATCCAGGCATTCTCTAAAGTATTCAATTGTATTTATTACTGCTTGGTAGTAACTTGATTAAAGTGTAGCTATCATTCTAAGTCTTTTGGATTAAGCACTTGGGCTTCAGACCAGTTGTTTTACATTAGACGGTTTGTGGCATGCACTGTGGTGGCAGGACAGGTAGCTTTCATCCTTCTAAGTTGGGAACTGCTGATTGAGAGCCCAGTGTCTGTTATTCTTAAAGTGTATTAGTTCTGGTTTAAGCACTTGGGCTTCAGGCCAGTTATTTTACATTAAGAAGGTTCATGGTCTGCACTCTTGTGGGAGAAGAGGCTGGACTCTGCCCTTCTGAGCTGGAAATTTCTGGTTAAAGGTTTATAATGCCTGAATATTTGAACTGTATCTTACTGAAATTGGTACACCTTGTTTGCTGTAGCATAGACTAGATCCAGGCCTGCTGAATCTAGCTTTGTTTATATGCTTGTTTGTTTGCTTGTTATTTCCCTGGAACGCTAATTCCACCTAATACGCGGCTTCTCAGCGCTTCTGTGGATCACTAGTGATATCTGCATTGCTTACTGTACTTATTTCCTTGTTTCACTTGAAAGAAAGTTACTGTTTGTCGTTTTTGCATTTAAGTTACCTGTAACACATTGCACTTAAGTTACCTGGCACTTGCTCACTAAAGCAATTATATAAGTCAGCACTAAAAATTAAAAGCACTACACCCTCATTCCCCACTGGCCCTTGTTTTCAATTATTAAGGAATTCCCAATATTATTCTAGCATGTCCAAAGTTCAGTTGTCAATGTCCTCTCCGGTCCAGCTGGTGAATCTGGGAATCTTGAGGCAATGTTACAACTGCCTCATGTACACAGACAACCCTCTCCTCCTCCCAACAAATTCCAACACATGTGAGAGATGCAACCATATAGCCAAACTGGAGGCTAAGCTCTCTCAACTCAGTACTGGCATAACTAGTCAGTAGGAGAAGGAAACCACACTCACTACAATTCCAGTCTCATATAGACCTACCACGACAGCAAACCAAACACATAATCACACAAAAACATACTCGGAGGCTCTAAATAAAGATCTGCCTAAGCAGCAGAGACCTCCAAAGCAGACACCCAAGCAACCGCTACCCCAAAACAAAACACATGCAACACATATCTCACAAAGCCAGTGTGCCGAACAGTCACAGCCCTTAAGACTAAACAACACACCTGATACACTTGTAATAGGTGACTCTATCGTCAGGCACACTGATGTCCCGCTCACCAGGCTAAACAAGGAGAGGGTCATGGTGAGCAGCCTGTCGGGCGTTAGGATCTGCCACATCACTCCAAGGCAAGTACAAATATGACTCAGTCATTGTCCATGCTGGTGTGAATGACCTGAGACGTACCTCCCTGGACTACATGAAAAGAGACATAAAGGAGCTCTCTGAGCATGTAGCCCAGGCCGGTATGACCCTGACCTTGAGTAGCATCTTACCCTCACCAAGAATGCCGCCACAATATGAAGACAAGATGATCAATTTCAACAACTGGCTTAAGTACTGGTGTCATTCAAAGGGGATCCAATGCCTGTCAGCTTGGGATGATATGCTCGACAAGCCACGATGCTTCGCTAGGGACGGCATGCACCTGTCACCCTGGGCTTCGGATATTGGCAAAGGCTCTTGCTACCCCCATAGTGCCTTTTTTAGGCAAGGCTCAAAAGACAAACCCACCTCCATAGGTATCACAAGGGATAAGAAACTAAGAATAATGCTACTCAATGCCAGAAGTCTAAACCTCAAGATGCATGCACTCGAAACTCTCCTTAGCATGGAGAACATCGATATCTGTGTAGTAACAGAAACCTGGTTCAGGGCTCCCGAGAGCACCCCAGCACTACCAGGTTATACCTCATACCATGCTTTTCGGCCCCAAAATTTGGACTGAACCACAAAAGGAGGGGGAGTATCGATATTCATCAAATATACCCACACCTCCAGGTTGGTGGCAAAGCACGAAGCATCAGAGACTATCCATGTGCAACTAACAGTGGGTAAAACTGCCTTCCAGTTTATAGCCTGCTACAGACCACCCTCCCAAACCCAGGAACCCCACTCGGCCTTCCTGAGAACACTGAAAAATATGAAGGTCTCTCCAAACACCATTATATTGGGCGACTTCAGCTACCCAAACATAGACTGGGAGCATTACTGTAGCTCCAACACCCCAGCCCAAAGGTTCCTAGAATTTATAAACTCAAATGCTATGGAACAACTTGTTACCACTCCCACAAGAGGGAAAAACATACTGGACCTGATCATCACCAACATGGGGACTCTATGATCCAGACCAGAAGTGTATCCCTCACTGGTAAGATCAGACCATAAACTTATCTCACTGGATATTCACATCCCGACCCCACCCCTGCCCAGAAAACCACAGTGAAAAACTTCTCTAAAGCAAATTTCACACTCCTCAAAACCGAGGTGGAATCCTTCAAAGCCCCCAGGCCTGTGGAAAATACGGCCCAGACCGCAGAATCCTTTATAAACGCATTCTATGAACACCTTCAGGAATGCATGGATCATGCGATCCCAAATAAAACCAAGACCCAATCCTCCAAAGGCAGACGTCCTGTCTGGTGGACCCCAGCCATAAACAAACTATACAATAGAAGGAGGAAGCTACTAAATGATGGAGCAAAATCCCAAAAAGGGAAGGCATCACTGATCAGTATTAGCAAAAAACTAAGGCCAACTTCGAGAGAAAAATTGCACAGGACACTAAGGATAATCACAAGGCTTTCTTTAGTTATGTTAGGAACCTGGGTGGTAATTCCCAGATATGCTCAGAATTAGTCCAAAATGACAAAAAATACACTGTGAACCCACAGACATTGCCAACATCCTAGCTGACAGGTTCAGCGCAACCCCCCCCCTCCCCACCAAAAGGGCAAATATCTATCCCAGCAGAGTGCTGCCCCCCTGACATCTCAGATGCTCAGGTAAGAGCCGCCTCTCCAAAGCAAATACACAGCATCAATGGGACCAGACGGTGTCCCGGGCTGCGTCCTACATGAACTCCAAGAAGAGCTAAACCCAAACATAAAACTACTGTTCAATCTCATCCTTACTACAGGATATGTGCCCAAAGAGTGGTGTACAGCAATAATGGTCCCTCTCCATAAAGGTGGTGCCTCAACGGATCCTGGAAACTATCGCCCCATAAGCCTGACTAGCTTGGTCTGCAAAGCTATGGAAAGGATCATCATGGACCTCATAAATAAAGATATTGGGGACCTACAGACAATGGATCCTACCCAGTTCGGCTTTGTTAAGGGCAGATCCTGCCTCTTAAACCTGGTTGATTTCTTTGAAACCGTCACCAAGGCCATTGACGAGGGTAAGGGGGTTCACACAGCCTACCTGGACCTCGCAAAAGCCTTCGATACAATACCCCACTCGGGCATTATAGATAAGCTCACCAGCTTAAATATAAACCCCTGTGTCACTAGATGGATTGCAAACTGGCTCAAGGACAGAACCCACATGGTTAGAATTGCTGGAGCCATGTCAGACTCCAAACCAGTTACAAGTGGTGTCCCAGAAGGCTCAGTCCTGGGACCTCTCTTGTTCGGTATATATTTCTCGGAGGTACAGGCCAGCACTGAAGGATTGTGGCTGACAAGTTCGCAGATGACTGCAAACTGGGCGCCATAATCGACTCTCCAGCCGACACAAGCATCCTCCAAAAGGGCCTCATAGAAATAGACAACTGGTGCCAGAGCCATGGCCTCAAGCTAAATGCCAAAAAGTGTACAGTCATCCCCTTTGGCAAAAACAGTGCCCACAAATTACCACATAGGTGGTAATCCATTAAGTACAGAAGAAGTAATTAGGGACCTGGGGACCCAAGTTGATAGCAATCTCTCATTTGACAACCACGTGGCCAAAGTGGTTAGAAAAACATTTTATATAGCCCACCTAATCATGAAGGGATTCACATCTAGATCAGGGGAGGTCATCGTGCCTCTTTACTCATCCCTCATCAGGCCCATAATTGAGTACAATGCCCCTTTTGGGATGTACCTTACCAGACACCTGCAGCAACTGGAAAGACCCCAAAAGTACCTCACCAAGAGGATCAAAGGGCTCAAACAGATACCATATGCTGCCCGGTTAAAGAAACTCCAGCTCTACTCAGTGGCATACCGCCTGTTCAGAGGCGATCTGTGCCTGACGTATAAAGCCATGTCCAACCCGGAATTAATGGACATGCTGCACCTCAGAAAATCCAAATCCCATCGAGCCACGCTCGAGAGACTTGAACCTCAGCACTGAAATAAATAGGACATGCTGGAGGGACAGATTCATAACCCAGAGGCTCCCTTCACTCTGGAATAAAATCCCAGTCCAGGTTAGGCAGAGTCCCTCATTGACTCTCTTCAAGAGGAATCTTGATGAGTGGATGGGAGATCGTAGGTTTACCCCGGGTATCACTTCTGTGTCACTGTTAGACAGAGGCACAGTATACTAACCTCGAAAAAGGACATAGCAAAATAAATTTAAAATGGGTGGCGAAAGCCAAACACATTCTGGCTAGGCTTATAAATGCCCTAGGGCAGATAGCCTAGTATGAACCTATGAACCAAGATTTAGTAGGCACTGGCCTACTAAGACCTGGTCCTTTCCAGTCCCCTCGAGAGCCACTTAAGTCAAATCAAGACATTCCAAAGGCTCCAGGTTTCAGTCACAAGGAACTTTTAGAACAAAACAATGGGGTGCCTCCTCCTCCAAATCTGGAAACAACAAGGCACCTCCCTATGGTAAACAGTCTCAATGACTTCTCTCTAAACTCACCAAGCACTTACCTCTTAGCCGCCCCTTTGAGGGGGAAAACTAGCACTTCATGCACAAAACTGACAACTTATTACCCAGGACAAATGGGTTTTAAATATAGTATCCCGGGGATACAGATTTCAATTCCACATGTTGCCAATCCCAAACGGATGGCCAGATCTGCCTCCAAATCAGTGGGCAGAGGCCCAGAAACAAGTTCTGTCCCTCATGAACATGGGGGGCTATTCAACCAGTACCAGAAGTGGAAAAGGGACAAGGTTTCTATTCCAGACTTTTCCTGGTACACAAAAAAGACAAATCATGGCCTTACCCACTCTAAACACATTTCTGGACATTCCAAAATTCAAGATGCTGCCTCTTCAACAGTTACTACCTATGCTAGGCAAAGATGCCTGGTTGGTAACTCTAGACTTAAAAGAGGCGTACATGCATATCCCAATCAGGGAATCTTGCAGAAGATACCTCCGTTTCAAAGCAGGCTATTTGCATTACCAGTTCTCTGCCCTTCCCTTTGGCTTATCTACTGCGCCCAGGGTCTTAACAAAGTGCCTGGCACCAGTAATTGCATTTTGCAGGCAAAGAAATATTCAAATATATCCATGACTGTACGATTGTCTAATTCAGGCAGAAAACTAGGACATTCTTCTAAAGCATCTGGCGTTTGTAAAAAGGGGTACTAACTTGTCTAGGGTACACCATAAACGAAAATAAATCACAACTGGTACCCTCTCAAAAAATTACATTCCTGGGTCCAAGCTTGAATACAACTGCCCAGATGACTTACCTTACACCAGAAAAGCAAATTTAATTGAGGACTTATTTCAAACAGGTGGCCACTAAAACCCAGCTATTTGCAAGACAAGTTCTGCAGGCCTTGGAGTTCATGGCCTCCTGCATTCTTCTAATTCCATATGCAAGATTGCATATGAGGAAACTTCAGTGGTACTTAAAAAGTTTATGGAGTCAACATTGTCACAGCCTGGAAACAATGATTCCTATTATACCTTGCCTGCAACTAGAGTTCCTATGGTGGGCAGAGGCCTGCCACCAAAACAAGGGACTGCCATTCTCTCCACCCCCTGCCGCCCTAACCCTAACAACAGATGCATCAGACTGTGCTTGGGGGGGGGCTCATCTGGCAGGGAAGTGCATTCAGGGCAAATGGAGCCCAAATCAAATGCACCTACATATCAGAGAGAGATGCTAGCTGTAAAGAATGCTCTGACAGCCTTCAAGGACTACCTTCATCCAGGACAACTAATGATAGACGGACAACACCACAGTTATGTAGTACATAAACAAGCAGGGGGGTGCACATTCCTACCCCCTTTGCAGACTAGCCATGGCATTGTGGAACACAGCCTTGACCTATCAGATAAAACTACAAGCTCAATTCCTGCCAGGAAAGCTAAGTACTCTGGCAGACGAGCTAAGCAGAAATCTTATGGACCCACATGAATGGAAATTGGAACCACAAGCACGCAAATGGGGGAACCCAGACATAGATCTATCAGTTGGACAAATACTGCACAAGAATTCATCACAAAAAAGCTTGGAAAGTGGATGCTCTGTGATTTAGCTGGAAAAACCTAGCAGTCTATGCCTTTCCCCCTCTGCCTCTGCTCTCCAAAGTTCTACTAAAAGTAAAACAGGACAAACCAAAAATGATTCTGATTGCTCCAGACTGGCCTCGCCAACACTGGTACCCACTCCTGCGCAATGTGTCACCTTCCTCCGTGGCACCTACCTCAGACACCTTACTTACTATCTCAGCAGAACTACCAAATTCTGCACACTCGGCTCCAAACTTTGAATCTTGCAGCATGGCTAATCAACTAATTTCACCCTTGGCATCCCTCAGCAAACCACTGTTGGATGTCATTATGGAGGCTAGAAGGCCTAGTACTAGAACATTATGCTGACAAATGGAAAAGATTCTGTGCCTGGAACCAATCACAAGGAATAAGCACAGCAATGCCCAATATTCCTCAGATTCTGCAATACTTAACTGAGATGCTTCACAAGGGCCTATCTTTTTCTTCCATAAAAATCCTTGCCTCTGCCATTTCAGCTCAGTACAACACAGAACCTCCCCTCTTCTCTCATCCTCTGCTAAAGCAGTTTCTCAGAGGGGCCAAAAATTTAAGACCTCCCAGGAGAGCACCAACTCCTGCATGGGACCTCAATTTTGTTTTGGAAAAACTCACTCTCCCTCCATTTCAGCCAGCTGCTACTGCAGACCTAAAATTTCTCTCATGGAAAACAGCTTTCCTTTTAGCAGTCTCTTCAGCTAGAAGGATTTCAGAATTACAGGCTCTTATGGCAGTGGAGCCTTTCATTATTTTTTATCCGGATGGGGTGGCTCTCAGGACCAATCCATCTTTTATGCCTAAGGTGGTATCCAGTGTGGCTCTTAATCAGACCATTCATCTGCCAACTTTCTTCCCCAATCCACAGAACAAGGGTGAGCGGATTCTGCATTCATTGGATGTACACAGACAACTTAGATTCTACTTAAACAGGATGAAATCTCTAAGAAAATCTGAGCAACTATTGGTGGCATTTGCTGCAGGGGCAGAGGGAAAAGCTATTTCAAAGCTGACTATTTCCAAATGGATAAGCCATTGCATTTGTTTCTGCTATATGCACCATGGTAAACCTATCCCCAAGGGGATCAGGTCTCATTCCACCAGGGCTGCATCTACTTCTGCAGCCTTTCTCAGAGGGGTTCCTACCTGAGACATTCTAGAAGCTGCTACCTGGAGCTCAGTTCATACATTCATCAAACATTACCATTTACCTCTCTTCTCTAAATCCAGAGCAGGCTTTGCCACTGCTGTCCTGCAGGACCTTATAGCTGCTCCTAATGCTGTATAATTCCATCCTCCCAACCATAGCTTTGGGATTCTACCCAAATGTAACGACTGCAACAGTGAAACACGAAGAACATAGTACAGTTGTGTACACTTACTATAAATGTAGATGTTCGAGTGTATTCACTATTGCAGTCCTGGTTACCCACCCTTCAGCCCCCTGTTTTTCTCTTACCTATACCTCTCCTTTCTTTTACTATGCTTAAAAGCCTTTTTGGGTGTACTTGCTTTTGTTTGGAGGTGTATTTTTTGTGTTGTATATTTGTATATATTTATATTTTGCTCCCCATTTTGGGGGCACCTGACATCTGGGGCAAGAAAAACTGATGTAATGGCATCGGCTGTATGTTTTGTACCCCTGACAACCTGACGTCATGGAAGAAGGGACAGCAACCGACGCAGGACCCAAGACTTTGTTAATCAGGCCGACTGAGGGCAACCTGCCAGCAGATTACCCAAATGTAACAACTGCAACAGTGAATACACTCTGAGCATCTACATTTATGGTAAGTGTACACAACTGTACTTTCCTCCTGTGTTGGCTGCCTTGTTAGATACTTTCATTGCTACTTCCAAGTCTCCTGATTCTCAGTCTTCTGCTCCTGAGAAACCTGGTGTCTGAGGCGTGTCAGTTTTTATTTAAATGTCGTCCTGCTGATCCTGCTGTGGTGTCAGTCTCTTCTGATAAACCTTCTAAGTTCTTGCCCTCTTCCAAACTTTTGTCTTCTGATAAGGATAGTAGGACATTGGAGAGGATTGGTAACTTATACTGCTTCTATTTTGGCCTTTATGGCTATTTACCAGACCAACACGACCGGGTATTCTCTGGCCTTCATTTCTCAGGTTTGGCAGGTTATTTCTGACCTCCCCGAGTCTGAAGGCAAATTCTCTGCCTCATCTATTTGAGGTTCTGCTTCTCAAGTGGCTCGCAACTTTTAAGTGTAGCTATGATGTTGCTGATGCCTCTTCTTGGGCTGCGGCTTTTGGCTCTGTTATGAGGCATTATTCTTGGCTTCGTCTCCAGTCTGTGCTTGAGGACATTAAGGCCAAGTTGTTGGATGCCCCTTTGAATAGTAAACATTTTTTGGGACTTCTGCTGCTGACCTGTTTGTCTTTTCAAGAGAAATGCAAAGCCTTGCCGGACCTTAAACATATTTTTGCCTCTCCTATCCCTAAGTTCCAGAGGATTTATCCTTCTAGTATAAAAAAAACACCAAACAAGTGTTAAAACACACCAGACTACAAAGCCAGCAAAACAAATGCCACCAATCTTGTGTTAAATAGTTTATTCACACTGAATAACACTCTGGCGCCTCGGCACAGCGTTCCTGGAGTTGCAAAATATGCCACACCATACATTCATATATATACACATACATTCATTTAAATACAATTAAACAATCACTTAATCAGCCATCAATTAAAATAATCATATATACATTTTAAACAAACACTCTCTAATTACATTCACTATTTAAACTTGCTGAAGATAATGTATTAAATTTTAAAATATATGAAGTCTCTTTATACAGTAATTTCTATTTCATTAACACTTCATCTGTTTCTGATGTATGTTCCAAAATACAAGCTTTTAACAGTGAAAAGTCACTACGACAAGTAAAAAAAAAATGTAAAGCTATAGGGCTCATAGCATTATTGTTTATGTCTCTAATATGTTCTTGCAACCGTAACTTGAATATTCTTTTAGTCTCCCCTATATAAAACAAATTACAGGGGCAAGACAAAGCATATACCACTGATTTAGTTATACGTGACAAAGCAGAAGTGGAGCAGAATTTTACACCATTTTATTTTTTTCAAAACATTTGGTAATGTTGGAGCAAACCGAACACCTTCTACAAGGGAAGGTGCCACATTCCAAAACCTGCAGATTTAATTTTTCACCAGGTGAAGCAAATCCATTGTGTACCACCATGTCTTTGATATTTCTACTTCTCCTAAAAGAGATATTTACAGTTCTACAAAGATTTTTTTTACCCCTTCCGTATTAATTAAGTAGGGCCAATAATATCTAATGGCATCAATGATTCTCACTTAAGATATTATATACAGTAACAAAACAGACTTTTCTACACTCCTGCACAGTATTAAACTCTCTGTTGTTATTTATCTTATTTACTAAAGGCCTACTATGAAGTAAGCTGGTATCTATTATTTTATGAAGGGCATCTAAAATAGCATTTTCATCATACCCCCTTTGCTTGAAATTACTACATGTTTTTATTATTTCCTTTTTCTAGCCCCATTTTGTTACATAGTCTGCTGAGTCTCAATAATTCATTATAAGGTAGTGCCTTCAAAGTATGTGGTGGATGGCAACTGCTACTATCCAAAATATTATAATCTCAAATTCCCTTTCTGTGTATGTTAGTTACTATCTTATTGTTCCTAATAGTCAAAGTGACATCTAGATAGTTAACTATTTTACCTGTCTGTAAGCCATCAAATTTTATCTGAAAGCGATTTGTGTCTAAATCGCTTACAAGCTAGGGGGCTATTTCAGCACCCCCCTTACATAAAAAAATCAAATCATCTATATGTCTACAATATAAAATAACTATTAAGAAAATTCAATCTATACAAAAACTCAACTTCAAAAAGGACCATGAACAGGTTAGCATACATGGGTGCAAAAGATGCACCCATGGCACTACCTTGTACTTGATGATGAATATTTTTTTGAGTTTAATAAGCTCATTTGTCAAACAAAAATACAATAATTCCATCACATAATTACTAACAGGACTATCATCTAGAAAAAATTTAACCGCTTCCATACCCAACTCATGGGTAATACTTGTATAAAGACGTTTTACATCTATAACTAATATTCTTCATCACATTTAACATTCTTTATTTTATCCAAAAAATGGAAAGTGTCTTTAATATAAGAATTTAACTTAACTACATAGTTCAAAAGCTAGGAATGTAAAAAAATTCCCATATTATGGAGAAGATAATTCTGTGCTGCTACTATGGGTCTACCTGGGGGGGGCTCACATTTCTGTGTGTCTTTGGCAGACAACATTTGGCTATTGAGCTTCCTTCTACATTAAATTTATTTAGGGCATCTTTTCTTGTAAAATAGCCCAGTCTTAGGCCTTTAGCTACTAGTTCTTTAAACTTCATTATAAAAATGTAACTCACAGCAAAAACTCTCTTCAGGGTGAAGTGCCTTAGCGATAAAAAATGAAAAAACAGAGGTAAATCCAAAGGCGCACCATAGGCTAGGGTACGAAAAAATACTTTAATTGTAGAACCAGAACAAACAGTGAGTGCTTTCACATTGCACAGAAAGTATCACCAGAAACCTTTTATTTAGATAGGGTATTGCTTTCATACATTTTTTACACGTTCGGTCATTGGTCAGTTGGACTAATCAACTGTTATTTAAATGACAAGTTTGGTTCTTTTATTAAGTCTGAAGAAGCATTCTGTGCAATGCAAAAGCGCTCACGGTTTGTTCTGGTTCTACAATTTTTTCGTACCCTAGCCTATGGTGTGCCTTTGGATTTACCGATGAAACTTCATTACAGCTTGATAAAAAACATCAATATTTATTGCCCTATATACTTGGCCATCAGATAGATGGTCCATACACATTTTCAGGTATTGTTTCCAGTGCATAACAACAATTTTTCTATCTTTATCTGAGGGTTTTATAATTATGTCTGATCTTTTACATAAATTTAATAAAGACAACCATTCATTCTTACTCATGTTATACAAAATGTCTTTTTTTTTAAAACATCCTCCAAGGCAGAGTGCCTCTGTATACACTGGGTTGAGATGCAGTGGAATCAAACCTCTCAAAGCAGGAAATAAGACTCAAAGCCAAGCTAAACACCTTTGCTAACAACAAAGTGACTAAAAACAGCAGTGCTTGTCACAAAAAGTAGGAAAACTGTATCATTACCATACCCATCAGTGCAGCAGTTATATACATCTCATCTTTTAAATATCAGTGTGTACTCATTTGCATTGGGCTGTCTATTTGACTTTTAGATGGTCACACATATTTGCAGCAGACCTCTAATAATGCCACTTTCTCTGTGCGTGCCGCACAAATGTCTGCTGCACACGTTTAACTTAGCTATGAATACCATCATATCTACTTCTTTAGTTGTTGTGTCTTTCGGCTTATCCCGGTTGGAGGTCGCCACAGCGGAACTCCGGTCCGCTAATGTTTGGTAGTGGATTTTTTTACGTGCCGAGTTACCAGCCCTGACGCACAACCTTCAACGAAGGTACGCCCATTAACGCATGCCTCCATACAGAAGACGCTCTAGCTGAGAATCGAACAGGACAACGTCTTGCTGTGAGGCGACAACGCTATCTACTTCTTTAGTATTGACTGTAATGTACCTTTAGCATACCTAGTCACTTATTTGTTCTGTACTCTATATCTATTAAACTAAGGCACAAACTAAAGATTAAGTTTCATTAGGACTTTTCAAAACCTATTCAACAAACAAAGAGCTTCATACATTGTAATGTCTTCTCTGCTTAAAAAGTAGATAGATCTCCAATAGAATAACTATATCTCAAATACATTTCCACAGCAAACTTTTAAGCAGCCAATGCATCGAACATGAACGCGGAGGGGTTGTCACTCAATTCGCGACACGCCCACTTCTGCACGAAATGAACTAGTGAGGCCCTCAAGTACAATATTGCCCATGGCAATTGTTACAGCGATCCACTGGCCATCTCTCACCATATAAAAAGCACCAAACAAGTGTTAAAACACACCAGACTACAAAGCCAGTGAAAAAAATGCCACCAATCTTGTGTTAAATAGTTTATTCACACTGAATAACATTCTTACGCCTCGGCACAGCCTTCCTGGAGTTGCAAAATATGCCACACCATACATCCATATATATATATATATATATATATATATATATATATATATATATATATATACACACACATATACACACACACATATATTCATTTAAATACAATTAATCAATCCCCTAATTGATCAGCCATCAATTAAAATAATCATATATACATTTTAAAGAAACACTCTCCAGTTACATTCACTATTTAAACCTGCTGGAGATAATGTATTACATTTTAAAATATATAAAGTCTCTTTATACAATAATTTCTTTTTCATTAACACTTCATCTGTTTCTGATACATGTTACAAAATACAAGCTTTTAACAGTGAAAAGTCACTACTATGACAAGTAAAAAAAAAAATGTAAAGCTATAGGGCTCATAGCTTTATTCCAGAAAAAGAGCGTGTCCAGCCAAACAAACCACAAACTCAAAAAGGCAAAGGTACCTGATGGTTAATGAAAGTCAGAGAACCAGTATTTAGCATACAAAATCTTTAATACATGTTTTCGTCGTTGTAACGAAAGTGTGTATAAAAGGTTTTGTACGCTAAATACTGGTTCTCCGACTTTCATTGACCATCAGGTACCTTTGCCTTTTTGAGCTCATAGCATTATTGTTTTTTTATATGTCTAATATGTTCTTGCAACCGTAACTTGAATATTCTTTAGTCTCCCCTATATAAAACAAGTTACAGGAGCAAGACAAAGCATATACCATTGATTTAGTTATACATGGGGGATTTATTCTTCTAGATCTGCTTTTGTTTGTAGGCAACCTTGCCAGGCCTTGAGAGCAGTAAGTGGGCCCCCTCTGCTAAGGCTTCACAGATTTCTGTGACCCAGACACCTCCTTTATCTGATAAACCCACTTTTCTTTGACAATTTGTCCCCCCCCCCCCCCCCAGATCAGGTTTCTTTGTCTTCAAATTGGAGTCTCATCATTCCAGACTCTTGGGTTCTTTCTGTTATTTGTCAGGGTTACTTCATGGTGTGGAAGTCTCGCCCTCCTTTTTTCAGGAATTCCTCAATAACCTCCTGTAGAGCAACTTCCTCATTTCCCGGAGGTTCTAGGCTCCCTGGTAAACCAGGGTACCATTCAACCTGTTTCCCCTTCCCAAGTGGGAAAGGGGTTTTATTCCAGGATGTTCCCTGGTTCCCCAAAATGAGGGCACTTTGAGACCTATTCTGGATCTCTGCTTGCTCAACACCTTTCTCAAGGTCCCATCTTTTCAGATGCTTACCTTTCAAATCCCATTTTTTCTTTTACTTCCCCAGGCTTTTCTGTTGTCTTTGGATCTTACAGCTTACCTTCATATTCCTGTTCACCCTCTTTTAAGGAAGTTTTTATGCTTCTTTTGTCTTCCTTTCATTTTCAGTTGTCTGCTTTGCCCTTCTGCCTCTCTGCTGTCCCAAGGGTATTCACAAAATGCCTAGCTCCTGTGATTGCTTTCTGCAGACTCCAAGGCTTTCAGATTTTTCCTTATCTAGATGATCTGTTGCTTCAGGTGCTTTCTGCCAGTTGCCTGTTACAGGATTTGGAGTTCACCTTCTCTCTCCTTCAAAGTCTGGGGTTCACTATCAACTTCCAAAAGTTCGTCCTAACTCCCTGTTAGGATCATGTGTATTTGAGATGCAGGATTCAGATGGTGCCAATGTTGGCCGCTCTTTCACTTCCAAATGTTTTCATTGACAGCCTTCTTTCAGTCTGTTCTTCCTCTGACTGCTGTTCCAGCCAGGGAGTTTCTTCAGGCCCTGGGATTCATGGCCTCTTCTATTCCAGCACTCCCTCTTGCCATACAGTATATGCAGAAGCTTCGTTGGTACCTCCGAGTCAGTACGGCTGTAGCATTGTCACTCTCTGGATTTCAGTGTACCTCTTCTTCCCTGTTTAAAGAAGGAATTCCTGTGATTGATTTAACATTTTGCTCTCAACCCAAGCCTGCCCTTTCAGCTTCCAGTCCCTTCTCAAGAACTGTTTACCCATGCGTCAGACATGGGTTGGAGGGCTTCTTTTGGTCACCTGAAAGTTCATAGTCTCTGCCCCCTGTCAGATGTCAGACCACATCAACATCAAAGAGATGAGAGTTCTGATTCTGGCCCTTCAACCTTTTCACCCCATGTTCTCTCCAGGCCCATTGAATACGCAGGCAACACTACAGTGATGTGGTATGTCAACAACCAGAGAGGCACAAAATCTTATTTCCTCTGCAGGATTGCTCTTCAGGCTTGGGAGGTGGCTCTCAATTATCTGTTAACTCTTCAGGCAGTATATATTCCTTACAATCTAGTGGCAGACTTACTGAGCAGGTCCAGAACACAGGCTCACAAATGGATGCTTCAAAGAGACGTGTTTCTGGACATTGTCCCTCAGTGGGGTATTCCTCAGGTATATCTGTTTGCCTCTTTTCTGAACAGTCAGCCTTCTCTCTCCTGTCCTAGAGTGCCATGTCATCTGTTATGGAAGATGGATGCCCTTTCTTTTCCTTGGAAGGGGATGTTTCTTTATGCTTTCCTCCTTTTCCTCTGCTTCCAAGAGTCCTGCAGATGGTTCAGTTGGACTCCCCAAAAAATCTTGCTAGTGACTCCCTTTTGAGCAAGACAGCATTGGTTCCCCCTCTTAAATCATTTGACCAATGGTAATCACCATAAGTTACCTCACCAGTTGGATTTTCTCACACAGGACAAGGAGTCTCTCATCCATCCTCACTTGTCCGCTCTTCAAATTACACTGAGGTGATAGGATTTTGATCCCTTTCAGGCACATCTTTTCTTATGATGTTCTCAGGGTTTTACAGGAGGCTAGAAAACCCTCAACCACAAAGCCTTGCATGTCCAAATGAAAAAGATTTTCTGTCTGGTGCCATGCTCGTAACCAGGACCCTTTTTCATTTGGGGTCCCTCTGATCCTCTCTAATTTGTGTGAGTTGCTCCAGTCTGGCCTGTTCTTCTGTGAAGGCCCGTTTGTCAGCCATTTCTGCTTTTCTGCCCTTGAGTTCTCCTTTGGCTTCTCGTTTTGAGGTCAAACAATTTCTTAAAGGCTTCCTGCATATTAGGCCTCCAAGGAAATTTTTTCCTCCTCCTTGGGACCTTAATTTTGTTTTGAAAAAAAATGACACTGTCTCCTTTTGAACTGCAGATTCTGCTTCCTTGCAACATTTTACCTGGAAGACTGTTTTATTGCTTGCTCTTACTTCTGCTCTGAGGTTTTCTGAGCTCTAGGCACTTATTGCCATTCCTCATTTTATTGTTTTTGCACAGGGACAAGGTAGGATGACCCTTCGTACTAATCGTCCTTTTTATGCCGAAGGTAGTAAATGAGTTGCCCTTTAATTGGTACATCTCCCTTCCTTTTTCCCTTCTTCCTCAGTCTGCTAGTGAGAGGGCCTGCATACCTTGGATTTGCATAGAGAGTTCAGGTACTGTTTGGATAAAACTGAATCATTTTGTAAGTCTGATCAGCTTTTTTGCTTTCTTTCATTGGCTGTTTCTAAGAAAAAAACATCTCCTCTTGGATTTCTAAGGGCATTTCTTTTTCTTATTCTTTTCATGGCAAATGTCTGTCTACTTCCTTTATAGCTCACTACACCAGGGCTTTTGCCTCTTCTGGTGCTTTCTTCAAGGTTTGGACACTAATTCCATCTTTGAAGGGTGCTACTTGGGCTTCAGTGCATACCTTTACTAAGCATTATAAACTGGATTTGGTTTGGAGGCCTAGAGCAGACTTTGCTCAAGCTATTCTGCATGTGATTTGTTGAGGGCTGTTCCCAGCCTTCCACGTTTCAGTCCTTTTCTTGAGGTTTTGTACTCTCCCTACTGTGAAGATCACTGCAGCAGTGATTTAGAAGGACAGTACAGTTGTGTAGAGTCTTAATAACAATAGATATCCTTATCTTCACTGTTGCAGTATTCGCTCCCTCCCTCCAACCCCCTTTTATTCTTTTGATTTTGTTTTGGTTCCCCTCCTGACCAAGGGTCTCCCTTTTCCATTTGCATTTTTCTCCTACTGGATATGCATGGTCTTTTTTGTCCTATGGAGTCTACTCTCTTCTGGGGCAGTTTGATTCTGGGTAACTGCGTTCCTATCACCTTTATGCCCTACGTCCTATATGAGGACCATATGATTGACATACGGTCGATGGAATATCTAGCGCCTTTGTATATTAGCCAGACATGGGGCTATCCTTGGCAAAAGATCTCTAATGTGAAGAACACTGAAACAGTGAAGAGAAGGACATCAGCTATTATGGTAAGATTTTACACAACTGTATGATCCTTCACCTAATTTTCAAAGTTTGTTCATCCTTAGTTGAAGAGTTTGTTTCATTTTTCGAGGAAGACCTGAGGTGGCATTTGTGTGGACTAGGAGAAAGATGGCCAGGGCATTGTGAAAATTCCACTGTGCAAGTCTTTACTGTCCTCGGTCGGCTGTAATCGGTCAGTAAGCATCAGAATCGCCGGTCATGTTGCCGTATGGGTATTCAGATCTGCCATCCGGCGTAAGCCGCATGACCCGCATGGAATCAGTGCTTTTAGCCAGGTTTTTTTTGTCCATGAATCCATCGCTTTTAAGCGGCGCCTTTGTAATGGAGCAGATGTTCTTTTGCGACAGGAACAGGAGTAAGGTTTCTTTTTTGGGGAATATTTTGTTTTTTGATTTCAAGTAATTCCGATAGACGAAAAAAGAATAATTGTATTTCTTGCCGAAAAATTGTTTTCTGTTTTTCAAATTCAAGGATTTCTTTGTATTCCTTGTTTGGAATGGGGCACGACGTAGTCGAATACCTTTGTGCTAGGTTTAATAAGCGCAGTAGGGTTTTTTGGGACGCTTTGTGCCTAGGCTTGTGTTGGCGCCATTAAACGTATTAATAGCCGCCATATTCTCCGCGCAGGCCCGCCATAAGCTAAAAGTCAAAGCAGGAAGAGTAAATCCGATCTTGCGCCCGCGGATCCGCCGGCGCCGCCAGAAACTTCGGTGGATTCGGATGTCCAGCCGAGGTTTCAGTTGAGTCTCAGGGGTTTTGTTCTTGGGTCTCTTTAGAGCAGTCATTTCAGGAGTCTCTCCAGGGTCAGTTTCAGGTCAGGGGCCTCCTCCCTCAGGTGCCTGTGAGGGGGCTCAGGCCTGCTGTCTCCTTCTCCTCCCTAAGGCTCAAGGCTCTTCCCTTCTCCTTGCCTCTAGTCTTCCAAAGGCAGGCCTGGCTCCTAAAACACATGCTTAAAATCCTAGTCTTAAATGGCAGAATCTTTAATTTCTTTAAAAATCCTGCAGAGAGGCCTAGGGTGGGATCAGGAGGGCCCAAAAGTTTGGAGACTGCCAGAATTTTAAGCCTAGCCAGGGGAAATAGCCAAAGCATTCTTCAGATTCAGGATTCAGATTTTCGCCTTTCTGATTTTCCTCCTTCTTTTCTTCTCCAGAGGATTTTTCTTTTTCAGAAACTCCCCATTCTTCATGGGGAACATTTAAAATGGGAAGTCGAAAGAGATTCAGGAGAGAAAAAGAGGCTTAGGATTTTTTGTTTTCTCAGATATAGGCCCTTGGCTATACCTGTTTTGTTTATTTGTGTCACAAGACTTTTCCCTTTTCTAGCTTCCTTAATCCAGACTCTCTGCCAAGACGCTTCCCGAGGGTACAGGTATCCAGACAAGAGCTCTCATAAATTATAAGCCAGACAGAGAGGAGAGGGAAACTGACTATAAAACTGTTAGTCAGGAGTCAGGGGGAGGGTTGGTTCCTGTTGAGAAGATTCCTATGTTGTAGAGCTGATGGTCTTGAGAGAGTAGATGGATAAGAAACTTTTTAGCTTCCACTATCTTTAGCAACAGGGCTTTGAATTGCCAGTTTCTGTATGTCTGTATCCAATTTTTCTCCTACTCAGCTAAATTTTCTCTTACTCAGCTCTTAAGGAGGAGCTAGAGTGTAGGAGTGGGGCTTAGGTTGGATACATGCCTCGACCAGGTGGTGTGGCATGATGCTTGCAGTGGTTTCGTGCTTTACAGGCTTCTTCCAGCTTTAGGTAAGGTTCAGTACAGGCTCCTGGCAGAGTCAGCTTCGGGATGCAGAAATTATCAGAGCAATTAAAACTTAAATTTTGGATGCTCCTTTTGGTTTCTGAAGTTTTCTTTTGTTTTGGTTTGGTTCTCCTGTGAGTGAAGATTATGGAAGATGCAGACTGTTAAAGATTTTTGCAGGTGCATTTGCCCATTTGCAGCAGCCTACCTCCTTGGAATACTAAGGGATGGGATTATGGGCTTATCCTTCTTCTGATTCACAGTCTAGGGGGGGGTGGTAGTGTCAGAGGGCAGAGTACAGTGTACTTTTCAGGCCTAGGAGGGGAGTTCACCTGCACACCCACAGGTGGGCCAGCCAGGCCTTTGCCACGTAACCGCCCAATGATCCATTTTTCAGGTCCAGATTCTTCTGTCTGGCAGCCCTTTGGGAGGAAAGGGCAACTCTCAAGCAAAACTGGCTTTTAGTCACCTAGTTGGAATGGGTGTTGGACATTATAGACATATGGCACCACACATTTTTTTTTATTTGCCTCATTGCCTCCTTTCAAAGGCATGCCACGCCTTCCTAGGGTAGAGGCTAGAGGCTCTTACTTCTTCTTTCTTTACTTGGGCTATACAACAGGTCCCTCTCAGCTCCAAGTGCAAGTTTTATTTATTTTTTTTTCTCAGTACCAAAGAAAGAAACGCAAACACTTGATTGAGGATTTTGGATTTATCTATCCTCACCACAACAGGACATTCCAAAATTCAATTCATGTTGTTGGGCAAAAAAACTTCTACCTCTCTGGAAGAAGATCACTGGATGGTAACTCAATCTCAAGGCTTATCTATCTTCATATTCCTATCAGGCCAGGAGGTGGTACCTGCGTTTTGGTGGGGGACTTTACATTATCAGTTCTCTTGAATTGCCCTTGGCTTATCTACCCAGGGTGGGGTGTTTCAAAAGGTTCTGGCTCAGTGATGGCCTTCTTACAGTTAGAGGAATACAAAATTTATCTTTATTTCATCATCTACAGTATGTGATGGCAGTGTTAAGGGTATTCTGTGATTCTGAACGAAGCGAAAAGTCCAGCTAGTAGTACCCTCATGTGCTTTCTGGGTGTGGGTGTGAGACTGAATACAGCTTCCCAGATGGCTTTTTTGACAAGGCAACCTAACTTTTACTCCATCTTACTTCTCAATTCGGTCCAGGGTGGTCCAGGCTGATGACAGCAGTCCTTCAGGGGGGGTTCATAGCATCTTGTATTCTGGTGCTTTCTGGTGCTTCCCAATGCCAAAGAGGAAAAGCTAAATGTATCTTCAAAATGTATGGGACACACACTGCCAAGATCTGGACACTGTCATTCAAATAACAGACTTCAATACATATCAACTTGAAGGAGATGTTAGCAGTCCAATTTGCATTGATGGCTTTCATCACAGAACTCCTTTAGATGTTTTTGAGCAGACTAGATAGTGGATCCCCCAGGAAATTGTGGATTGATCATGTATTAAAAAATTGACAGTGATATGGGGAACTCCAGACATAGATCTGTTCGGCTTCTCCACTAAATTTCCAGTTGCCAAAGTTTTGCACAAAATGTTTCATCCGAACCTCTGCTGAGTTAAAAGTTTTGTTTGTCTTGAAGACTGCTTTTTTGGCCATCACGTCTGCTAGAAGGGTTTCTGAATTACAGGCTCTTGGTTGTGGTTTCAAATGTGGCCTTGAACCAATCAATTCATTTGCCTACTTTTTATGCAGATCCCTGAAGCAGCTTTGGAGTTCAGTGCATACTTTTTTTAAACATTTGCCACCTTCCTCTTTATTCCCAAATAGGGGCTGGATTTGCCAAAATGTGGATCTTTCGGATCATACATTTTATGGTAGGTACAAAACTGTACTTTCATTTTGATAAATGCCATGGTATCGTTTATGCATAACCCCTGAGCTACCACTGCCTCAGGCAGATGGAAACTTGATTTAACATATCATCTGAAGAACAGCACACTCAGGAATGCAGCATCCCTTAATGCTGGACTGTAGTGGCAGTAACTGAAAATGAACTCAGTAACCTGTGGTGGGAAAAGAACCAAGTATCTTCTAGCAGTAAGTGTGTGTGCTACCTGTTGACCCACTGACAACGTGCTGTAGCATATGCAATAGTATATATTTTACATCCAAAATAAAAGTTGTATAAGTACTTAATGTCCACACACAGAGTCGCTTGTACAACACATGCACTCAAATACACACACAAATGCATGCAGAGCCAGACAGACTCATATGCAAGCACAGATGCAGAGGTAGGTACACACACAAACACAATTGCCAATCAGTGACTGACACTTTGATCACCACAGGACATCTGAGGTGTATACAGTTAAATAAGTGAAGAAATGCATAAAGCATAGCATTAATGCAAGGCAAAGCTTTATGGCACCTCCCAGCCAAACTCAGGTACAGAAGTACAGATGCATACACAAATGTGCCGAATAATTCTAGCCACTTTCTTGACTGTGTATATTTCAGATGGCATATTGTTTGTGAATGAAGAAATATGTAAATAACAAACTCCGTGCAGAGCATTACAACTCAAGTCAGTCTCACACACACACCACATGCATGCACACACTCACACATAGGTTGTTGTAAATGCTGCTGATACTACAGTTATTTTGATTCAGTTTTTCCCACTTTCACTTTAAGAGCCACATTTAGTGAAGAAATAGGAAGTAGCTGGTCCTTGTAACTGCTACTTCACATACTTTCCTTAATCCAGCTTTTATTTTTTTATTTTTAACATACTTGCTAACCATAGCATTTTAGCTATGTTTAGTGAGTGTAAGGAATATGGTGGTGTTTTTTTTTTGTGTATGTAGTACCCTGTTAGAGAATGAACCAGAGCTTTTGGAAGTTAAGTGGTGGTTATTTCTTAGGCAAGACATAACCCATATAGCCTAAAGGTGGTGAGTAATTTGAACAATCATTGTTATGGGTAAGTGCAGTTTGATAAGTTATCAGAAGAAAAAAATGAAATATGTTTACTGCAGAGTACTTTTGTATTTTATTAGCTTCCACAAGTGATTCAGTGACTTAATATGAGGTGTGCTGCATGGCCAGCAGCTGGGAACATTCATATTTCTGCAATGTTGCTCGTCTGGTCAGGAAAAAACAGATGAACATTCGTGGGTTCAGTTCAAGCAGCTTTATTACTACTATACTATTTATATGCACGTGCCTACATCTGGAAATACTTCTTAAAGGTACATAACACTGGTCTACATCCTCCCTCTTTGAGAAGTAGATCGTATACTAAATGACAGTATTCAATGACATGCAATTTACAGAAATTATATTTTAACATGCAGTATGCAGTTATACAGAACTAATTCTTTGACATGCAACCATACAAAATTAAATGCGTATAAAACAGTCATGTCCAGGTTGCTCTGTATTTGACACTAGGTCTAGAAATACAACCTGATCGTGTAACATAAAAGTCAGAATTGGATCTAGTAAAGGGGACTGTCTTCAAGGAATGTTAACTTTGGGGGCATCTTCAGGAACGGGAATGGATACTGAGACATGTTCTTCGGTACAAACATTGTCAGGGTTGCTCTGAGATCTAGAGTCTGTATCACAGGTACGATGCTGCGATATCATTTCTGATACAGGAAGATCTCTGTGGTTTATCTTGTACTCTGTACCCTCAGATTGCACTAAGTAGGATCTCGGCTCTGCACATATACCTCTCACTTGACCAATTTGATCAAAGCCTTTCTCTATTTGCATCCTCACTGTCTCTCCTTTTTTTTAACAGACGAAGAAATATGCTCATTTTATCATAGCTCTGGGAACACTTTTTAAAAAGTTGGGCTTTGATTGTACTGTTGTGTTTGACATTGGGCACCAGCAAACTAGAACTGATAGACAAAGTTGGCCTGGTTTGCGTAGATAGAAGTCTGTGAGCAGGTGAGCCAAGCAGATTGTCACTGGGTATATTTCTGAGATTGAGTAAATTCAAGAAGATATGTGTATTGTCACACTTTGACCTCTCTAGTAATTGCTTTGCACTCTGTATTGCACTTTCAGCAAGGCTGTTTGACTGGGGTATTCGGGACTGCTAGTAACATGGATTAAGTCCCACCGTTTTGCAGATCTCTGAAACAGTTGACTGGTAAACTGGATACCATTTTCAGAAATAATTTTGTGTAGACTACCATGGACTGAGAAGTGACGTTTCATCGTAGTGATAACAGCACTGGACGTTAGAATAGATAGCAAATGGATCTCAAACCAGTTTGAATAAGAGTCTACCAACACTAAGTAATACTGATTGTTCCACTCAAATATGTCACTGGCTACTGTTGACCAAGGTAGTTCAGGAATATAGCTTAGCTGAAGTGTCTTTTTTTTTTTTTTTTGCAAATGCAGCTTTATACTGTTGCATACTGAACAAGAAGAAAGTACTTTATCAATGTCTTTCGATAGAGAAGGCCAAAATACTAGTTCTCTCTAACTTCTTTTGGTAGAATCAGAACCTGGGTGGCCACGGGGCAAAGTCTGAATGTATTCATGTTGTAAGGAAGTAGGAACAATAACTTTTGGACCTTTGAAAATGATACCCTCTTCCATCAGCATCTCATCTCTGTATGGAAAGTAAGGTTGTACTTCTGGCAGTACACAGGATTGCTTTGATGGCCATCCTGCATTGATGTAGTTCTTGAGATTTTGCAAAATTGGATCAGTCTTTGTATAATCTTCTTGTGGTAGAAAAATTACACACTTCCATGACATCAAAGTTAAAATTCTCTGCATCAACCTGTTCCGTGAAATTTCTGGCGACCTGGATAAGATATCAGTCAGATAAAGAAGTTTACCTTTTGTATAGACCATTTTGAAATTATACTTTTGCAATCTAAGCATTATTCTTTGTAGTCTTGGTGGAGCTGAATGCATAGGCTTCTTTAAAATAGTGATTAGAGGTTGATGATCAGTTTCTGTTTGGATTGCTCGGCCATAAGTATAATCATGGAACTTTGAACGTACCAACATAATTGCCAAAAGTTCCTTCTCAGTTTGAGCATACTGCATCTCTGTTTGGGTAAGAGTTCTAGATGCATAAGCAACAGGTCCACCCTGCTGAAGAATAACTGTACCAAGACCGAACTTTGAAGCATCACAGGAAAGAACTACTGGTTTCTGGACATCATAATACCTTAATGTAGGCAGGTTGGCAATTTGCTGTTTGACGTTATCAAATGCTATCTGGTGGTATTCCAACCATGACCATGTAGCATTTTTGCATGTCAGCTCTCTTAAAGGTACTGATGACTCACTAAAGTCGGGGTTAAATTTGCCCAAATAGTTAACCATACCAAGAAAGCACTGCAAGGCTTGGACATTGTCTGGAGCTGGCATCTCAAGAATGGCTGCTTGCTTGGAAGGGTCTGGTCGTAAGCCTGTACTAGTAAATAAATGACCTATGTAAGTAACTTCTGGTAGTCTGAATTTACGTTTCAGAGGATTGAGCTTTAAGTTCACTTCACACGCTCTGTCCAGAACTTTTATGAGGATTCTGCCATGCTCTGCTTCACCATTACCTCCAACCAGTAAATCATCAACTATTATAGTACATGGGTAGCCTAAAAAATTTGCTGCATTACTCACTGAAATACTTCATGGGCAGAATTTGGTAGCTACAGATTCCTCAGTATCTGTATCTACCAAATGGGGTACTGAATGTAGTCAGTAGTGAAGATTTGCATTGAAGCATTACTTGCCAAAACGAACTCTCTGCATCTAAGACAGAAAAAACAGTGGCATATAGCATGAGGTCGACAATCTCCTTGACTGTACGCATAGGATGATGAGGTCTTTTTAATGCCTTGTTCAAGTCTCTTGGGTCAATGCATATTCTGATTTCATCTGAATTTTTCTTATGAGGAGCTACCATGGAAGATGGCCACTCAGTTGGTTCTGTGACTGGACAAATCACACCTTGTTGCACCATTTTGTCTTATTGGACCTTGACTTTGTCCTCCAAAGCTGTTGGACTCTCCTTGCTGGTCTGACCTCTGGGCCTACTTCCATGGAGTACACAACTGGAAGTTTGCCTAGCTCGTCATTGAAAACGTCAGCATACTCTGAGAAAATAGCAGCACTGAAACTGGAACTGGGACATGTGCTTACATGATGTACTTCTTTAGTAAAAAAAAGTGGTTTAATTCTCAAACTGTCTCCGAGACCCAGCAATGATTGCACAGATCTTCAGACTAAGTAAAATAGAAAGCTGTAACTGTTCCCAGCTGAACAGCATGAAAGCACAACTGAGCCTTCAGTTAGAACCTCTTCACCTCCATAAGAAACCAGCTTCGCACAATTGGCCAAATTAAGTTGCTCAGCAGCTCTCATTTTAGCAAATGCTTCTGTTGACATTACATTACACTTTGAAGCAGTGTCTATTTCGATCTCTGTGGGTTTACCATTGATCAGGACAGAACAAAATACTTCATTCTTTGCTAATAAATCTACTGCATTAACCTTTTTACCGACCACTGATACACCATCTACATAGAAAGTAGGGTTGTAGCTCTCTATATGATCAACTTGTTTATTTGAGTGACCTTTCTTAGTAACTGAATGAGGCTTGCTTGATTTACAAAACCTTTGAAAATGGTTCAATTTTTTGCAGTTGTGACATTGCTGACCAAATGCCAAGTACTGCTCTCTTTTAGACTCATGGTTGGCATCACAGTTATGACAGTTAACAATAAGACTTGACTTGGGTCTTGCTGACTCATTCTTATACTGCACTGAGCATGCCTGGTTTACTGAGCTAGTCTTATAACTTGCTAGAAAGCTACAAGGTTTCCCTGGTAGACTTGCAGGGGTTGCAGCTGCCAAGTGCTTAGGCCTTTTTCTGCTTGCCATGTGTTGCAAGCTGTCTACGTATGCTCTAGAGGCTGTGTTGGAACCATGCTGTTCGCTCGTAA
Organism: Protopterus annectens; assembly: GCF_019279795.1. Lineage (NCBI taxonomy): Eukaryota > Metazoa > Chordata > Ceratodontiformes > Protopteridae > Protopterus > Protopterus annectens. Next base: position 147,422,992 of record NC_056737.1, read on the forward strand.
GCATACATGTGTGCCTTTCTGTGAGCTCACGGATTTGACAAATCTCTGTGGCTTTGCTCAGCATTAAATCACTGTCACAAAGCAAATTTTTTCTCACTGCAGCACTATTAACACTACACACAAGCCTGTCCTTTATTAACTTGTCTTTCAAGTCACCAAATATGCAAATTTTAGCCTTATTTCTCAAGTCAGTGATGTAAGCTGCAAACATTTCACCTGGCTTTTGGTCTCTTGTATGAAATAAGTGCTTCTCTAATGTAACATTTATCTGGGGGTTGCACATTTCTCTAAATTTACGTTTCAAGCACTCAGGAACCTACCTTGATTCAGCTGGTACCACAATATGGCGGTTTTCCCCCTGTCCTGCATATACTTCTGGTGCATACACAAATGAACGCTCTTTCAGTGGCTTCCATCCCAGCTAAGTTGAGCAAAATTAATGCCCATGTATGTGCATCTTTGTCAGAAAAATCTGCTTGTATTAAAATATTGTATTCCTGCTCAAATACTCTCCAATTCTCTGCTATATTACGATCAAACACAAGTGGACTTGGTCTGCGAAATGCCTCTGCCCTATCAACACACAGTGGTGAAGGCGTTTGAAATTATGTACGAACATACATGCAAATATATGCCAGAACTTTATGCAAATACTTGCAATTATCCCCAGTAGCACAGCAGACTCTCTGAAATAACTGCACTTTGCCAAATAAGTCTCCGTAGCACAAGAACACTTTAAAATCACTGTACTTTATGAAACTACTCCTTGTCAATGTAAGAAATGCCTTGAAATGACTGTATTTTGCGAATAAACTGTACACAGTGGAGAAAAGCTCAGAGTAAGAAATGCTTTGAAATGAATGCACTTTGCAAATAAACTGTACATGGCATTATAACCCTTCAAAATGGCTGTACTTTTGTGAAATAACTCTGCACAGTGTAAGAAAATACTTTGAAATGGCGGCACTCAAATTTACACAACACAAGAAACGTTTTGAAATGGCTGTACTTAACTGCACCTTGCAATATAACTGTGCTTTGCACACAAACTCTTTGAAATAATTGCTTCTTAATAAAGCACACACACTGCAAACACTTTGCACACTCTGAGATACTTCAAACAACTCTAGTTATGTTTTGAATAGCTTTGGGCACAAACTACTATTTCACATTGACCGTTTTTACTAAAAAACATGCAGTTGCCTTGCTCTTTAAGCTTAATTTGCCCTTTTATTGTGCTCTTTATGCCCATTTAATCTCTTATCATGCTCAATATATTTTTCTTGTGCTCATTTTACTTTAAACATGCTCCTTATGCAAACCAAAGGTAATTCTGAGCCCCATATGAATATCTCTGCTAGTTTTATCAAACATCATGGTTTTGAACATTTTGTTTAATTAATAATGCATTTTGTGCCCTTCATTTGCTTAATACATGTTGTGCTACTCATTTGATTAATGCATTTTGTGCCTTACAAATGCTCCGTTTCATTCCCTTTGCCAAATAAATAATTTGTATAGTTTTTGGTTAGCTTAGATTAGTTTCTGACCCTTTGTTTGTCTGAGCTCCGTTTCACTCAACCATCTCAGTCTGCCTTCATCTTCAACTCTGCACCTCATGGCTTGAAGAAGTTGCTCTCTCAATCCTGGTTCTGACACCATGTCGCCTGTCTGGTCAAGTTAAAACAGGCAAACATTCTTGGGTTCAGTTCAAGTAGCTTTATTTCAAAGAAACACATAAAGAATGAGTCTTTGTAACTTAAACTTATTTAACAGACTGACTACCACACTCCTACATTTTAACACTCTTGTCTGTTCCCTCAAAATGGCACTGCTCCTTGCATGTGCTCAGTATATGCATGTGCGTACGTCTGGAAATGCTTCTTAAAGGCACATACGCATGCTCTGTTCTACATGCAGGAAGGATAATAAATGCACATTGTAGCTGACTGACTGCATTTGTAAGTAACCTGTTTGTGATTATTGAACTGGCTATCAGAGAAAGCAGTCAGGGGAGTTGGATTGCTGTGTCTGGTGGTAGACATTCCCATGGGTCTGGGAAGAAACTTGCGTTGTAGCACTGACCTTTGGTGAAAATGCAGGACAAGCCATCCACAATAACAGGATGGAGCTGTATAGTGGTGGGAAGATGACAGACTTTTTCCACAGCAAATACAGTGTGTGTGTGTATGTGTGAGCAGTGGAAAGTTGCCACAATGTGCGACACTTCCCTTGAAGGAATTAGGTGAAGCAAATCCCTTTGGGGTGTACTTGTGTGCTAATTACCTGAACACCTCACCACCTCCCTTGGATTTATAAGAAGCCTAGCAATACTACAGGTTTTAGTGGGGGAATACTTGAGCGATGAATGAAAGGTGCTGTTGTTTCAGTCATACCACAAAGTTTAAATAAACAGCTCTCAGTGAATGCATAGTACACTTTGCAACATTCTGTCAGTTGCTCAAGATTAAATCAGAACAGGTACTTCGGTACTGACTTATAAGGAGGAAAAAAGAAAACAGTATTGGTGCCCCTTACGCTAATGCAAACGAATGAAGATGAGCACACACATGCGCATGCAAACAAACACGCACACACAGGTGGATTTTTCAGGCCAATAGTTGGTATATTTCCAGTGAAGTACAGAGATAAATTTTACCACTGTGCATACCTGGATTTGTTGGATAGTTGTGATGCTCCAGTATTTCACAGTATCCATTAAGTTAAGGCTCTGAATATAAAAAACAAAAACTTCTCTTGTACTTCCAGTGGAGAAAGATGTAAGGAGACTTGGAAATGAATGTGGCTAAATACTTTATTGCCCTAGTAAGTGAGAGACGGGTTTATATCATAAGCTCGAAAGCTGATAACTCCGAAGCACAAAACTTCGAACCTCAAACCTCGAAGTTCAAAAATGTAGAATGGAGATTGCCATAGAGTGCGGGAAGGGAAGATTTCCCTTTACTGCACTGTAGTGCATTCTCTGAGTTTGTATATTTAAGTAGCGGGGGGGGCTTGCCCTCCCTGCATAGAGCGTTTTGTTTTTTGTTTTGGGTAATTAGGGTTTTTTTTTTTTGGTGTAGTCGATGTCAGCTTTCGAGGTTTGAAGTTCACGGTTTTGAGCTTTGGAGTTATCAGCTTTCGATTATGTGATACAGACCTGTGAGAGACAAAAGTGTGATTTTACTGTCTGAACCTTTGATCAGTATGACAGGATTTTATGTACAGCTTCACCCGAATTTAAAGTTTGTCTTCATAGCTGTTCTTTATTTACTTAAGATTTCCATATGCAAAGAAAACAAAGTATTTTTATTGTCTGTCCATAAGTTTACAGTCATTGTACACTCCAAGGGTGTGCAACCTTTTTGGAGCAAAGTACTAGAATTCATAGTTTATACTCTTGCAGTATATGTGCCAGTATGAGAGGTAATACTTGGAAATGCATGTATATTTTATTATATTTGCTAGACTCACCAATGTAATAAAAGTTCTCCTTGATGTAACAAGAAATTATGTCAGAAGAAAAAAACAGTAAGGTTATGTCATCGGTGATTAATGTACTGCCCATCTCTGGTGCCGGTTCTCAGTGGAGTGCTAGGAAAAGGTGCTGGAATGCCACACACTGATATCAGCAGTTGACTACTACTTGTTTTGCACCCTTTTTTTTCTAAAATCACACATTATTTCTTATCCAGTTGCATCATTTGCTGGATCACAGTCACTCTGGTAGTTGGTGAGCGGTGAAGGGAGAAAGTTACATTTTACAGAGCTTCAGCACATCTAATTAGGTCACTTTTTTCAGATTTAAATAGGATCATTAGGTAAAGGGTATATAGAGACACTGCTGAGTTTTTAAGTGTGAGCATTCACAGATGATTAACAGAAGCACTGAGTAATAATGCCTCATCTTAAAATAGACCCTTAACAAAAGCAGTTAATTTAGAAGTTGTTTCTAGCACATTTAGCACTAATGCGAGTCTGTTTTGTAGCTTATTACTAAGAAAAATGCAATTGGAAGATATATCAAATGTCTCAGTATACCCAGAAAAGGCAGAAATACAGCATGCATAATTTGCAAATCAGTGGAAGACACAAGACAATATTTACCTGCTAGTTCATAGGTTCATAGATTAGTACTAGGCTAACTACCCTTGTGGGCCATTTCAAACCTAGCCAATTACCCCATGTGAGAATCAAACCCTGCACCTTGTGTTTGAAAGGTAAACACCTTAACCATTACACCAGTGTCGTATAATCGGGCACAGGTTGCATTGCGGGTAGAAAACAGCCTGGCTATTCCTTTCATGGCTTGTTGGGTTTAACAGTTTACTGAATGCTAATAAGTTAAAGTGCTGCTGAGGTATCCATCCATCAATATATGATGAAAATCATAGTTTCTAGGAGGAAAAGTTCTGTAAAAACTCATGATCTGTGTCAACACAACCTGTTTGTGGTACAACAAATGCAATAAATAATGGTCAGAGAGGTAATTACTGTAAGGAAAATTTAGATATTCAAGTGATGTGCATTCAGACAAAAATCTAATGAACAGTCTGTAATGAACATAAATGTAGAAGGGTAATAGTGTGTACAATTATGTTCCAGAAGAATTTTAAATTGTAAAAACAGGTGAGGAGACAAGGATGCCATTTTTTTCAGAACAGAGACATTTCAGCATAAATGTTTCTCTCTGAACGGTTAGAGCTGTGCAAATGATGTATGTGATGGCATGAACAAAGAAAGTCGTTTAGTCATCATGTTTTAAGGTAGAAATGTACTCCATAAACTTTAAAATTGTGAGGTACAGAGTAAATAGTACAATTTCTAGGTACAAATTGCAAATTCATTAGGAAAAACATACAGAAATATGTTTCATCTAGTTCTTGCAATTGAAGTGAAAAAACAAACTCTTGATAGGTGGATAGTAAAACACGCCATTTACACATTTTTTTTCTAAAATGGTTGTACTTAGACTCTTTAAACTTGTTCAGTTTGCATTTGTCAAAACTGACTGTAGTATAAGCTCATTTCTTACTGTGGTGGTATGTAGTTTCAGTTAAATGTAGGTATTTTTGATTCCATCATATCAAAACCGGTGTAAGACCTGTGCTTTTGCTTAGCATTAGAACATGCCATTAAAAGCATCGTCAACACTTTAAAATGATTTGCCAACATTCATACCAACTTTATGGCATCCAGTGAGTTAAATGCTGCAAAGCATTTTTCGTCATAGTACTAATTTTTTTGAATCCTATTCTAATAAAAAAAAAAAACTTTAATTTTTTTTTTGTTACAGCCACTCCCCAAATAAATTCAGGCCATCCTAAGGTGACTTCACTTTAGGGATAGCTTGAGGCGCATCCCTAAACTTTAATGGAGGCGTCATACACGTGCAGTGCTGTGACTGTTAAGTCTGTGAATACAGGTGAAGTTTTCTGTATGTTAATGTGATTAAATTTCACTGCATATGGAAAATGCCAATTTTAAGTTTTTTTTTTACTACTAAAAATCTGAAAACCACAGCAGATGCTGAGAAGTGCTGGTTTGGCAGTGCACACACTGCATAATGCAGTGCACATGTAAAATTGTTTATTGGCAAACCATTTTACTTTTATCAAAGAGGAGAGGTTCAAAGGCTTCATGAGCCCCCAAAGTTTAGTAGCGATGGTGGGGACCTTGAACAAGGGCCAACTGGAGGAATCATCCGTAGATCTCATGAAAGAGCTTCTAATGCAGAAGGTAAGGATCACAGTGCCTGGTTTTGTTCAGGATAGCTTCAGATTTTGTTGCATCCTTAGTGGCTCCTTGAATTCAAGATTGTCGTCCTCTAGTTTTGGAGTCATTGTCCCACTCCATGGAGGAGATCATATAATGCAAGTAAGTCAGAAGGTCATGTCCACCTTTTCAAAATATCATCCTCCAGAATGCCCTCCTTGTTTCCAGAAGAGCAAGGCATGTCATGCTGAAAATGAGCTTTCATATACCTATCCAATCATCAAGGTTAGCCCTGAAACAGATAAGGGTGTCTCTGCTAAATATGCGGTGGCATTTATTCCAGGGGTGGGGCAGCTTTTGGGTAATGAATCTATCCCCTCATATGTGTGTATGTTTGTGTGAATTATATGATGTGTTGTCCTATCTTGCCTTCATTCTTACTAGGTGGGGTTTGGATCTGATCCGACTCTGCCTTTATACTCTAACTCTTCTGTCAGCTCATGGCTAAACTCTATCCCAGCATGCAGCAGACAACCTCCCCAGGTCTCATTTGCAGCTAAACAAAATCGGGTGCTCGTTCTGTTAGCTCTAAGTATATTGTTTATTTTACTATTCAACTTTGGTAATAGGTTATTGTTGGCTGTTATTTATCTTCACATAGTTAATTTCTTACTGGATAGTTTTGTTTCCATTTTTTGTGGCTGTTTTCTGCTATTGGCCATTGTCTTCCATTCAGGCCTTGTTGTCCCTCTCCCGGCTTCTCCTTTTAAAAGATAAATAGCCCATTTAAGTTAGGGGGCTGCTATTCATGTTATTTCTCTTTCTGTAGTTCCACTGTAGACAGTTAGTTTAAGTTAGAGTACTGCCTTTCCCTTTAGCCCTTTTGAGTTAGAGGGCTGTGCCCTCCTTTATTTCCCTCTATTTTCCTTCATATAACTGCTGTTAGTGTTTAAAAAAAAAAAGTTGTTCTGAAAAACTTCTCTGTTCCTTTGCTACCTTTTACTCTGTCAGAATGTGTAATAAAAATTCAAAACCATTAGGTTTCAAAAAAATGAGAGATGTGGGGAGAAAATCCCCTTAAGTGATAGACGCATGCTTTGCGTTTGTTGTCGTGGAGCTGTCCATCGCCAGGGGTCCTGCTGTATTTGCCTTGCCTTTAACCACAGAGCACTCCTGGAAAGGAAGAACAAGTTGATATTGAAAGGAATATTGAAAACCCCCTTCTCAGAGACTATTGAAGAAGGTCTGGGTTTATCTAAAACTAACAAAGTCTCCAACATCAAATTTGGACAAGTCTGAGAAGAGATCTTCCTCTTTTACCTTATCTGAGCCTTCAAAAAAGGTTTCCAAAACTCCTACAACCAGATCCAAAGCATGTCGTATCCGACAAATCTTCAGCTCTGACACCATCTGTCTCGGTGCCAGTAGAGTTTGAAATTCAGAGCCGGCCTCCAGTCTTGAAGCCATCCACTCCTACACTAAGGTCACCAGTATTACAACATTCTAAGTCTCCAATCCCTTTGTCTAGGTCTTCCAGGAGCCTTTCTGACGATGACGTGTATTGAGTGGTACAGAGTCTGTTGAGGACACCAGCACTGGCCAAGTTGTTGGATCCAATCCTGAGAGCTTCAGATCCTACCTCATCCTCCTCTGCTACTCTGATTCCTCCTCCGATCTGACCTCGGACTTAGGAGTCAGAAGATCTGGACCTGATGTTAGTGGAACAACCCTCGGATCTGAAACCTATGACGGGATCTTTGGATCCGACCATTTCTCTGACGTCCTCGGCTCCATCGGAGCTCAAGGAGTCAACGCTCTCCAGTCGGGTATGGGGAGGCCAATTGGATCCCACCTTTCCTCTTGGGACATCGACTTGGGTGAGCTTGGCTCCTACCTCGGCCTTGGGCCTGTCATCTTCATTTCCAGGGGATCCCTCTACTTCTTCGGATCCTCTGATCAGGGACGGGGGGGTTTTGAGGTGAGGAGGAGAGTGCTGTCTCTACAGACAGCTCCGCTGTCATTTCCGGACGTTCTACCCCCAAAAGCACTGGTGTCTGCCTTTATACCCTTGCATCCACAGGGGGCAGAGATCCTAGGCCTCAGGATGCCCCACAGGGCACCTCCCTCTCTTCTAAAACCTCTCCAGAGTATCCCAGTGAAGAGGTCCCTCAGAAGAGATTATGCAAGAGGAAGCATTTAGAATCCCCAGAGAAGTCCATCATTTCTGATATGGACCTCGATGAAGCTGAAGGCTCCCCACGGTCACCTCCTGATGATGTCTCCTTTGGAAACATCCTAGAAATGCTGAAACAGAGAGGCATCTGGAAGACCACCAACCCTTCAACAGAGGAGTCCATATACCTGAAGGTCTTCAGATCTCACCCTTCCTCCACTTGGGTGTCTCCACCTTTCAACGAACTTATGGACCTAGTTTTTTAGAAGGTGAGGGAGTATCCAGATTCAGTGGAACCTGTTCCTCGGAGGCCAAACAAAGTTATCACATCCCCGTCAGACAAGACCTTTCTAACCAAGGGAGTCCCAGTAGATTCTATAGTGGTGGCGGCAGCCACCAAGAAGGAACTCTGACATCTTCTTCTGTTCATCCACCAAATAAGGAGTCTTGGATAATGGACAGATATGGAAACTGCATTTTTATTCAGTGACTTTTTCCCACAGATTACTGAATTACCTTACTCATTTTACTAGGTTGCAAAGAGACCTCCTGAAAGAGATAGGAAATGCTCTCCAAGGTTCAGTGGCTGAAGGGGTTTCAGGTAAAGTATTGTCTCAGCTCTCTACCTTAAGCTCAGTTGTCAACACCTCATTGAGATTGATTTCTTATGCAGCGGATGGAGCAAGTAGAGCAGCGGGTTCAGGAATTTCCCTAAGGAGACGTTCTTGGATGCGCTTGTGTGACTTTGCAGAGACCTTTAAATCTTCCTTTGTGAATGCCTCGTTCGATGGTTTGTCCCTCTTCTAAGGACACACTAACCAGGTGGGAGCAAGAAGGAAAGACTCCATCGTGGTGAATCTTCCCCCAGGGGCAGAGAGAGTAGTAGTGATGGAAGATGCCGACCATGCGGCAGAGGGGGTCCGCAGAATCAGGGTGACAGAGAATCTTTCTTTGGTAAGCCCTTTCAATGCTCCTGAATGGAGGCCCGTCTGTTCATCTCTGGAGGCAATCTGGGGCTGCTATCTTTGTACCCAGAAGCCTGGCAACAAATAAAAGACAAATGGATACAAAGTATCATATCCAGAGGTTACACCATACACTTTTCCTTCCCCGTTCGAAACATATAAAAAAGGTTCCAGACGTTCCACCCAGTCAAAGGGAGCAGACAACTTTAGAAAATCAAAAGTTGCTAGACAAGAGAGTCATCCAAACAATTCCCACAGACCAAATAGAATTCAGAACTTACTCAAGATTCTTTTTAGTTCCAAAGAAAATGGGACTGGAGACCAGTTCTGGATCTCAGCAATTTAAACAAATCAGTAAGAAATGGCAAAATCACAGTGGGAAAACAAGTGAAACTAAGGAACTATAGAAAAACAATCACTTGAAGGCGGTGTCCAGTAACACAGGATACCAGGTGTCCTCAATAAAAATGCTTTAATGCAAAACCAAAATCCACAGCAGCAACAAATACAGTTTGCGAAAAACAGCACAACTACAAGAACAGAATGTTGGATAAGCGCTTCTGTCTGCTACCATAGCAGACTTTATCAAATCTACTGCTGCCTTACACAGGTGTAGTTAAATAATCAGTACAAGTTGTGTCTTTCGGCTTATCTCAGTTAGGGGTCGCTACAGTGGAACTCCGGTCCGCTAATATTTGGTAGTGGATTTTTACGTGCCGAGTTACCAGCCCTGACGCACAACCTTGAACGAAGGCATGCTCATTCACGCATGCCTCCACACAGAAGACGCTCTAGCTGAGAATTGAACGCGACAACGTCTTGCTGTGAGGCGACAACGCTACCGCAGCACCACTACTGCGGGACTAAATAACACCTTAAGTTTTAAAGACATAGTACAATCAACATACAAATGATAAAAAAGAAAAAGAAAAAAAAAACATGTCATAACTTAGCAGCCCTCTCTATTAAAATTGGTTTTAAAGACAAACAGTCATTTAAGCCTGGTGGGTACCAGGCATTTAAATAAAGCTGCCATTTAAGCTCACTTTTATAAATATTGTTAGCTCAATTGCCATCCCTGGCTTTTTTCATCACCACGTCAAGTATACCAAGTTTGTAGCCAGAAAACGACCCACAGATAAGGGAATGTCTATAAAGGGCATTGTTCGTGTTGTGAGTGTTAATGGCATACAAGTGCTCATACACCCTCTTCTTGAGGGCACTTTCCGTTTTTCACCCATAGTATGCTTTACAACCAGTGCAAACAGACAAACCAGTCCTACGGTGTTACAATTACCCCCCACTAACCTAACTTTGTGGAATGGGTCCCCCAAAGTGATCTCTCGTGTGTTCAATACATAGGGGCAATAATTACACCTACCACATGGTTTGGTACCGTTATTGTTCCTCCTAGTAACAGGATGTACTTACAAAGTTTTTAAATTATTACCCACATTAAAAGAAAATGTGGGACCCAAACCCAAGGCTTGAGTGAATTCATTATTACACTCCAAAATAACCCAGTTCTTACACAAGATGTCCTTAACCTTATTCCCAAATGAACCAAATTGTATGGACATAGAATTCAGAAAATCCTGTGTATCCAACAATTGAAGGTCAGTCAAGGTGGTTTGTTCTACACTCACTTAAATATTTCCTTGTCCTAACAGGGGTACAGATTTCTTACCCCAACCTTCTAGCACCTTTCCACTAATGCCCAAAGTACTTCAGAAAGCCAAATTCTTGGGAAGGGACTTGATGCTCATCGCCCCATGCTGGCCTTGTCAAATTTGGTTCTCCTTTCTGTGGCCTCGTCTTTGGGAGGAGCTTTGGATTGCTGGATCTGGTTCCAGACCTTTTGACTCATGCGTCAGGAAAGCACCACCCTTCCCTTCAGACCCTCAAATTGACAGCTTGGCTGCTCTGATTCCAACAATATCAGGTTTCCTAACCTCTGCCATCAGTTAAGCACATCCTAGTTTCCTCTCATAAAGCTTCAACAAGAAAGATATATAGAAGCAAATGGAAAAGATTCTGCTTGTGGGATTCTCAAAATCACATAGACCCTTTTTCTGCTCCAGTGGATTCCATTTTAGAATTCCTAGCAAAGCTGTCAGTGAAGGTGCAACTGCAGCTACCATTAGAGTTCAGCTAGCAGAGATATCCAATTTCCATTTAGGTGAATCTGGCCTCAATATTATGTCTCATAGACTGTGCAAAGCCTTTCTTAAAGTTGTACTTTAAGACCACCTGTCAGAGATCCTCCAGCACCATGGGACTTAAATTTCGTACTATCTTGTTTAATTTTCCCCCTGTTTGAGCCTTCAGCATCTTGCGAACTCAAGTTTTTGACATGGAAAGCTATTCTCTTGATATCAATTACCTCTGTTAGAAGAATATCAGAGCTGCAAGCTTTGCCTGTAACACACCCCTACTTACTTTTCCATAGGGACAGGGTGAAAGTATGTTCAGACTCAAATATGAATCAAGCTGTAGAGCTGCCAGTTCTCTACCCAAATGACAAAAATAGGGCAGAAAATATTTTACATCAACTGGATGTGCATAGACAGTTATGTTTTTACTTGCACAGAACTATGGAATTCAGAAAATCTGACCAGCTCTTTATCTCCTTTTCAGACTCAAAGAAAGGTACCCCGGTCTCTAAGTAACAGTTTCAAAATGGCTTTCAGATTGCATAACTTTTATCTATAAGTCTGAAAATAAAGATATCCCCCAAAAGAGTTAAAGCTCACTCTACAAGAGCCATTGCAAACCTCTTCTGCCTAAACTACCATTTGTGCTGCGGCAGCATGGGTAAGACCCACATACCTTTATCACTTATTACAAAGTCGATTTGGCCTCCAGGAGCAAGGCCACTTTTGGTTCCACGATTCTGAAGATTATTCTCGCTTGAGCCACCCAAGAAAGATGGTGCTAGGGATGATGTCCCAACCTAGTAAGAATAAAGGCGAGATAGGACAAGAACACATAAAGAAGTTATGTACTCACCATAGCGTTCCATGTGTGTTGTCCATCTTCGCCTTCATTCTTTCATCCCCCTGACCATTTTTACTCCTGGAAGACTGATTCTGTATAATTGAGTTACCTTAATCTCTGAACTCTTTCATCTGACTCTGAGTTGTTTTTTACTGTGATACTTTCATGCTACCATTATAAGTGCAAACAAGATCTGGGGAGGTTGTCTGGTGCATGCTGGGATAGGGTTTAGCTACAAGCTGGCAGAAGACCTCGAGCTTCAGTATAAAGGCAGAGTCTGATCCAAGGATTGGATCCAACCCAACCTAGTAAGAATGAAGGTGAAGATGGACAACTCACATGGAACATTATGATGAGTACATAACTTCTTTTTGATGGAGGTTTAGTTCTTGGTTTGGGTTTTTGTGAAGCCATTTCTCTTGTGAAGGTGTTGGAGATCCAGTAGAATGGGGTATTTGATGGCCTAGAATGCCAGACATAGATTTTTATGCTGGAGTCTATAAGAGAAGAATATAGGATAATGCTGTAAGGCTGTCTTGTTAGGTAGTGGACTTTAGGCCAGCAGTCTTCTTCATCAGGAACTCTTAGAGCCTTTCTAGTTGTCTGGCTAAGTACATGCTGATGTGAACATTGTATTCAATAAATAATGTAATTGGAGTAGAGTGCAGAGGGACAGTAACATCTTTTGACTTAGATGAATTACCTTTGGATATAATTTGTGCTAGATAAAAGGATTTCATAACCACCATTGAAACATGGTGGTAAAAGCTGAGGAATAGTCTGTGCATGTGCTGAGACATCTGACTACTGAGCCCATGTGGTGGGCTACTGGCTGTGCTAGAAGTTGTAGCTGAGATGCGTCTCCCCAATGACAGCAGTGCTACACTTCACATTTAGTTTGAACCCTTGTATATCTCTGTTTAGTAAGAACTAGTTCTTATTGAAACACTTCTGCATCAGTAGATTGATACCCAGCCTGCAGTCATCTGTGGGTTTGGTGTACCAGAGATTAGGTATTGTAGTTCGGAGGCTGGAAAAGTATGTACCAAAATGGAAGGGTCCCAGTACAGAGCCTTGTGCTGCACCACTGATTGCTTTTTGAAGAGGCACCAGACACCTTAATTGTGTGTGAATTCTGTCCTTCAGACAGTTTCTAGTTCATCTGTCTATGTAATGGTGTATCTTTACATGTTTTAACTTGTTCAGTGCCACATGGGGTACAGTATCAAAGGCCTTAAACAGATCCAGATATCCTGTGTGGACTGAGTGGCCACTGTCCAGTGCCTCTGTAACTTCTCAAAGAAATCTACCAAGTTAAATAGACATGATCTGAACTTGACAGAACCAGACTGTTATGGGGCCAGTTGTATGAGAGCTGTAATATTGTAGTTTATGAAATCTGTGTGATGCATTCCATGGCTTCAAAAATTAAGCTTGTTAGGTTGATTTCTAAGGTCTATGATTGGGGTACCCTTTATGAAGGGGCATGATTACATCAGTTGATATGTTTAGGTGGAATTTTAACAAGTGCAGGAAAGATTTAGTGAGGACGTTTGCCAGTGTTAATGACTGATTCAGATAAGTATCTTGAGACAGGATTCAGATAAGTAGCTTGAGACAGTGGTAGTAGTGGTTTTAATTTTACAGAGTACTGCCAGATCATATAGGATGATGCCCCATCACACACACACACGTACTGTTAAGAGCGAGAGCTGGGATCTGAATGCAGCACCTCCTCACTCTCGCAAACTGGTGAGTTTACACTCCTTGAGTTAATGAGAAGCTGGTCCTAGGGTCTCAAGAATGTGGTTCTGGGTTAAATTTGGGGCTGATGGGATCAAATCCCTTTGTTCTTTAAGAAGCTGCTAGTTGAAGCAGATACTGTTGACTTGGTTGGCTAACTGTTTTGTTTTTTGTTTTATTTGTCTTTGTTTACTGGGAGAGTCTAACTGGGTGTTGGCCCAGGGAGAAAAGTTCCATTTGTTTACACTGCATTATACCAAGTTCCAGTTAAGCACGAAGTAGTTAAATTTCTGTTTGTTCATACACAAACAGTAGTTACATTTATATAATCTATGATTTTACAGAGGTGAAAGTTACAAAAGAGAAAGTCCACTTGCAACTTAGTGGGTTGACCTTGAAGTACCATGGAAGTCAAAAAGAATGTTCAAAGCTTATTAATATAAAGCCACCACTACCTCTGCTGCTTTTTCAGAAGTGTTTGTAGAGAATATTTATGCCATCTGGATCTGCATCCTTAGCTTTTCTAAGCATTTTGTACTGTACCACCCCTTCTGGAGCAGAGCAGAATTTAGCAGTGCAGTCCTATGGGGCACGTCCGCATCCCAACCCAGTTCTCTGGGGTCGGGAGTATATGCTGCTTTAGTATTCTTCCCATTCTTTATGAATAGTAGTGCAGTTGTAATCCCTGTGTTGAGCATCATGTAGCTTTGTAATACGCTACCATTGCAACAGATATTTGTGTACTGGTGAATATGCTGTGGTAGAGATTCCCTCCCACCTTCTTTCAGGATGATCATATATAGTTGCAGTTAATTTGCGTGACCGTTCATTATCTCAACAGTTTTAAGGGTGGTATAAGAATGTTGACAGCTCATTTTACGTGATAGTTCACTTTTTTGATAGTTCATTTTGTAAAAATAGCTTTAATGTTTTTTTGTGTCTGTACTGGTGTATGTGTTTGCCAGAGCCTGTCTTGTGCAATTGTAGTGTTTAGGAAAGGGTTTTTGTAAGGTAAGGTGCAAGGTTAGGGTTAGCATGCATTAGTAAAGTGATGCAGAGGGCACGTTTAGTAATTAATGAGTATATTACATTCTTAGGTGGTCCAAAGTATGAAAATTAGTGTTTTATTTAAAGAAGAAATTATGTCATTAAGTCACTAGTATTTTTTTTTTAGTATGCGTTGATTATCTAGGACAATTCAATTTTCGAATTACCCACTTAATCCAATTCAGGGTCATGAGGGAGCCATAGCCCATCCCCTAACTGAGTGGGCATAAGACAGTAAGTCAGGGAAATTTCATTCTGGATAGGATGCCTACCTCTTTTGTGATGCAAACGTGCAGTCTCATAGCTTTAAAACCTACCTGGATGTTTGAGGATCACCAGTTCACATATATGTCTTAAGATGTGGAAGGAAACTGTAGCATTTGGTGAAAACCCATAAAGGAGAGAAGACTTGCAGACTCCAAAAAGAAGGCATTTTGTCCAGGAACTAAACTAGAGAACCAAATGCTGTGAGGCGGCTTCTTGCAACACTCCTATTTTGGGCAACTTGTGTTACATAATTATAGAAACTCTTTTTGTTGGATTGAAATTAACAATATGCATGTCACACCGACAGACAAAACTGTACAGCAGTAGATATGTAATTGCTGACAGATTTATTGAAACTGGCCGACCGAGCACTACTGTGCAATTATAAACATTTTTTATAACAGATATAACTGTTGGGTACACTGCACTTTTTTTTAACTGACTCAGACTACAGTGTCCACCACAAAAGAATTCTACAACCACTTTTATAGCTTTAAAAAATTGTCTTTGATGAAAACATTTTTTTCTGTATTGAAGCCTTTTTTGTCTGCATTCTTATCTCAGTCCAGAGAAAACCAATTTTCAGCAGGCCAAAATGTTTTTTTATTGATAGGATAGTCTGTAAGTTTTCTGCTGTTTTAGTCATGCTCATTCAGAGAAATCCAGATGTTCTTCGTGTTTCACTGTTGCATTCATCACATTTGGGTTATCTGCTTGCAGTAGCCCTCAGACGGCCTGATTATCAAAGTCTTGGGTCCTGCATCAGTTGCTGTCTCATCTTCCATGACGTCAGGTAGTCAGGGGTATAAAGCATGCAGCCAACACCATTACATCAGTCTTTCTTGCTGTGCGGTGCCCGAAGCAGAAGCAGTTTGCAAGTGCTGGTTGGCAGACTCCTGAAATTTTCGTTTTCGAGTTTCAGAACTGAAGTCTTAATCTAAAGCTAAGTACCCCATTGGGTAAACTTTTTCTTGCTCTAAGTCAATGTCAGTAAAAGTCAATAATTGTATTTCTTGTGGAAAGCAAATACCTCATAAAGATTTTCATTCGTACTGTATTCCTTGCCTAGGCTCTGACCACGATGTACCTCGCTGTCAGATTTGTGCTTTATTTAAACAACGAACTATTCGGCGTCGGTATATTTACACGTCTAAATATTTTGGTACTCTGTTCAGTTACCCAGATATGGCTTCGGTAAGCCACCCGACTACTGGCATTCCAAAAAAACGCAAAGATAAAGACAAACAGGCCGCCTAGGTCTAAAGCTGCAGACGACGCTTCTCCTAAGCTAGTCGCCAGTTCACCGGTACTCAGTGAGGCGCTTTCGCAGCCCCTGATGCCCGCTACTTCAGATTCGCAGGCCTCTACTGAGACCCATTCGGAGTCCAGTATGCCACGAGATGCTTCAACTGTGGAACCTGTGGATGTCTCTACTTTGGATGGGTCCCGAGCCGGTGTGCAGGCACCGGCTTCTGAGGGTGTTTTCAGGCCTACTGACTGATATTAAACCAATGCCATCTTCTTCTTCGTGGCCAAAAACTCGATCCATGCCTAGAAAACCGACGCCCAGACTGCATGGTCAGGCCTCTATGCCTAAAAAACAAATGATAAGAATGGCTGAAGACCTTATTACTTTAATCAGGGGAAAACAACCTTCCCCCTCTAAGAGACCTAGGACTGAATTTGCTTATGGTTCTTCTGATCAAGATTCTGAAATTTCTGTTTCCTCTGATGACCAGGATTTACTTTATTTACCTATGAGGATTCTGATGCAGAGGACTCTATTCCCTCTGCTTCCCCTCCAGAGGATTTTTCTTTTGGTGAAACTTTGCATACAATTAGGGAGCTTTTTTGCTGGGAATGCCAGGATTACTCTGATTCTAAAAAGAGGCTTAGGGATTTCTTACTCCTGTCCCAACACAGGCCTTTAGCTATCCCCCCTGTACTGGATATTCTTGTTGATGCTTTTTCGGAGTCTAGCTTGGCCCCTGACTCCTTACCTCCTGCTCCCAGAAAAAAGATAGATATTACAGGGTTCCTGACTCTCACAAGTTCCTCTTTAAAAATCCTACTGCGGATCCTGAGACCATTTCACAAGGACCCAAGGGGATAAAGGCTACTACTGCCAAAAACCCTACCGCCTCTGATAGAGATTCCAGGGCACTGGATAGATGGGGTAAGAAGATATACACTTCTGCAACCTTGGCCATTAGGGCCTTAAACTGCTATTTTCATATGTTAAAGTATCAGCAGCATATTATTGGATTGCTTAAACAGAAAATTATGTTGATTCCTGACTGTGCTGAAAATAAGGATTTACAGAATTTAATGCATTCTGCTGAACAAGTTGGAAAACGTACTTTGCAATGTGATTTTGATTCACTAGAGGCATCTTGCAGGGCTGCTATTACTGGGTCTGTACTTAGAAGGCATGCTTGGCTTAAGGAGCAATCTTTGCCAGATCGTGTTAAAGCTAAATTGCTGGATGCTCCTTTAAACCAGGACCGCCTGTTTGGCAACAAAGCGGAAGAAGTACTTAAAAAGATGGAGGAAAAAGCTAAATCTATGCAAACTGTTAAAGATTTCCTGCAAGTACAGCCGCCAAGATTTAGTAGGCATTGGCCCTCTAAGAATTGGTCCTTTTCTGACTCTTCCAGGCCTTCTCAATTCAAACCCAGAACCAGCAGATCACCCAGGCTTCAGTCCCAAGGTACTCACAGGACTAAGCAGTGGGGGGCTCCCACTTCCAAAGCAGGGAGTAGTAAGACTCCCCCCATGGTAAACTGTCTCAGTGACTTAACTTTAAAACTTCCAAGCCCTTCTCAACTGACTGCTCCTTTAGGGGGAAAGATTGCTTTGCAGGCAAAAAACTGGGAACTCGTTACCCAGGACAAATGGGTTTTAAATATAGTTATCCAAGGATACAGATTCGTATCATTCCTTGTCTAAGGGCAGAGTTCCTTTGGTGGGCAGAGGCCTGCTACCACAACAAGGGACTCCCTTTCACTCTACCCCCTGCCGCCCAAACCCTAACAGACGCATCGGATTATGCATAGGGGGCTCACATGGCAGGGCATTGCATTCAGGGCAAATGGAACCCAAAACAGATGCACCTGCATATCAATCAAAAAGAAATGTTAACTGTACAGAATACTCTGACAGCCTTCAAAGACCTTATTCTTCCAGGACAACTATTGATAAAGACAGACAACTCCACAGTTATGTGGTACATAAACTAGCAGGGGGAACCCATTCCTACCCACTCTGCAGACTAGCCACGTCTCTGTGGAACACAGCCTTGAGCTACCAAGTGAACCTGCAAGCTCAGTTCCTGTCAGGTGAACTAAATTCACTGGCAGACGACTTAAGCAGAACTCTCATGGACCCACACAAATGGAAACTGGAACCCAAAATATTCAAGCTCTTGAGGAACAAATGGAGGACACCAGAGGTAGACCTGTTTGCCTCTCACTAGAACCACCAATTGAACAAATTCTGCACCAGAACTCCCCACAGTCAAGCTTGGAAAGTGGAAGCCCTGTCCTTTACCTGGGAAACGCTCTCAATTTATGCCTTTCCCCCTCTGCCTCTCCTCTCGAAGGTTCTACTAAAGATCAAACAGGACAAGCCAAGGACAATACTGATTACCCTAGACTGACCATGCTAGCACTGGTACCCCCTTTTGCACAGTCTGACACTGCTGCAAACATGGCACCTACCTCAGACCCCCTTCCCTGCTGTCCCAGCAGGCGGGCCACATTCTGCACCCTCAGCTTCAAGGGCCACATTCTGCATCCTCAGCTTCAAACCCTGAACCTTGCAGCCTGGCTAATTCCCTGAGCTCACCTCTAGCAACCCTCAGTAAGCAGGTGCTGGAGTCATTCTTGAGGCAAGGATGCCTACTGCTAAAAAATCCTATTCAGAAAAGTGGAAAAGACACTGTTCCTGGAGCCAGGCTCAGGGGATGGGCACAACGGTGCCCAGCTTACCTCATATTCTAGATTATTTAACAGAAATGCTCCACAAGGGCCTATCTTTCTCTTAAATTAAGATGCATGACTCTGCCATTTCAGCACATTATAATACTGTGCCACCCCACTTCTCTCATCCCCTGCTAAAACAATTCCTTAGAGGGTGCCACAAATGTAAGACCCCCCCCCAGGAGAGCTCCCACTCCAGCCTGGGACCTTGACTTTGTATTGGAAAAACTCACTCTTTCCCTCATTGAACCAGCTGCTACAGCAGAGTTGAAATTTCTTTCTTGGCAAACAACCAAACAAAGAACATAGTGCAGTTGTGTACACTTACCATAAATGTAGATGTTAGTGTGTATTTGCTGTTACAGTCCTGGTTACCCCTCCCTTCAGCCCCCTGACTTCTCTTTGCTCTACCTTTCCTTCTTGTTTAGCATATATTACATCTTGTGTATTTGCTTTTTGCTGGGGGTTTTACATACCATATAATCGCTTCCTATTGTGGGGGCACCTGACATCTGGGGCAAGAAAAACTGATTGTAATGGCGTCGGCTGCATGTTTTATACACTTGACGACCTGACGTCATGGAAGAAGCGACAGCATCCGAAGCAGAAATCCAAAGACTCTGGTATTCAGGCCAGCTGAGGGCTACCTGCAGGCAGATAACCCAAATGTGATGACTGCAACAGTGAATACACTCGAACATCTACATTTATGGTAAGTGTACACAACTGTACTTTCTCTTTCTACATGTTGTCACTTCTGTCATGTCTGAGAAGCCTACCGATTTTAAAAAATGCTGTGCTTGCGATTACAAAATTCCAAATTCTGACAGCCATTCGGAATGTGTACGCTGCCTGAGTCCTGGACATCTAAATGTGGAATGTGATATTTACACTAGTTTCATTCATGGAGCACTGGTCGAGAGGAAGAAAAATGTCATTTCGAATGTTCTTCCTCCTCCTGCTTAATCTGTCTCTGAAGCCCTAGCCTCTTCCAGAAAATCTTCAGGAGAGGCAGCAGACATAACTAAAGACTCAAGGAAGTGTTCCTGTGACCACCATCCTCTTCCAGTTTCTTTGGACTTGGCTCCACCCAAGAAAGTTTCAACAACCTCCACAGCTCCAACTCCAACAAAACTTAAACGTTTGGATCTGAGTGGGTCCAAGTCACCTCAGGCTCCTACCAGATTTTCCCTGGAGCCTGTACCTTCAAGGCTGCACTCTCCCTTCCTTCAGGACACATCTCGAAGAGCATCCCTTTAACCTTCAGCATCATCTTCCCTCAAGTCATTTATGAGCTTAACAGAAGTGCATATACATAGAAAGTTTCTCAGAACTCAGATTCAGTTGTGTGATGCTCTGGCTCGGTCTCCCATCAGATCTGTGAGCCTACCATTGCACAGCCCCAGCCTTTGACTCCTACTCTGATCCTTTCAGTGATTTCAGAAATCTTGGACCTGAGAATTCAGAGTGAGTTTGTGTTAGTCCTGATGACTTGGCCCTCTTCAACTCTGACGCCTTCTGTGACCCAGATGGCTCTCAGAGCCTCAGTGTTGGTGCTGGATATGTGGGACTAAGATCAACT
Source organism: Protopterus annectens (assembly GCF_019279795.1). Taxonomy (NCBI): domain Eukaryota; kingdom Metazoa; phylum Chordata; order Ceratodontiformes; family Protopteridae; genus Protopterus; species Protopterus annectens. The sequence goes on from NC_056737.1 coordinate 147,443,461, forward strand.
GCAATGTTTTTGAAGCTGTCCCTTCCCTCTTTGAGCCATGGTGGTAGACAGCTCAGTTCTAAGCCCTGCTTCGGGGAGCTGGGTGTTATTTGAGTTTCGTCCTGCACAGGCTTCTATGGTTCCAGTGAGGTTGAGGATGGGCTTCAGCTTTCGAAGTAGTGAAGAGACAGCCCTTCTCTACTCTGATGGAAAAAGCATCCTTTCCCCCTTGGGTCCAACCCATGCTCAGCTGTCTTTTGTGGAAGCGGAGTCTTTTCATCCTGTCCCATTGGGACAGCTGGCCTGATCAAATCTCAGGACTGTCCTCATTCAGGACTCTGCTGCTACTTACAAGTCTTCTTTGGTACCTCCCAATGAAGAGCTTTATTGGAAGCGGACATGTAAGAGTAGACACTTAAGACTCTCAGCAAGAGTCATTAACTGAAGACACTGACATCATTGAAGAGAAAGGGCTACCTAGATCACCCCTTGTAGACATCTCATTCAGCAAAGTACTCGAACTTTTGAGACTGAAAGGTGTTTGGTCTTCTGCCTCCCCTTCCCATGAGGAGTCCATGTTTCTTGAGGCATTTGGAGCTGGCTCAGCTGTGACTTTGGTAATCCCCCCGGCGGATGACATTGTCAACCTCATCTCCTGCTGGGCTTGGAAGGATCTGAATGTCATGGAGCCTGTTCCCAAATGCCCTGTCAGCTATCTTGTTGCACCAAATGATAGGGTTTCTTGGAGCAAGGGTCCTGCAGAGGATGCCATGGTGTTTGGATCAGCCACCACAAAAGAACTTGCGGAACAGAGGTCTGCTATTCATCCTCCTAATAGAGAGTCTAGGGCATTGGACAGATTTGGGAAGAGTGTCTTCTCATCAGCAGCCTTTGCCCTTGGGTCTGTGAGTTATGTGGCACATGTGACAAGATTTCAGAAGGAATTGACCAAACAGCTTTGCAGTTGCATTTGCAGTACCCTCTCAGGGTCAGTGTCTGCGGTGGACAAGAAGACAGTTTGTTCGCAACTGACTGGCTACTCTCCAGTCTTTATCCAATGCTTCCATGTGACTGATTTTGCATGCATGTCAGGGAGCTGCTAGAATGTCAGGTTCAGTAATAACCATTAAGAGGCATGCCGGGATGCCCCTTTGTGATTTTGTGGAGCCCTTCAGGTCTTCATTCATCAGTGCCTCCTTTGATGGATCCACCTTATTTGGCCCTAAAATGGAGACTTTCTAGGATCAAACAAGATGAATTTATCTGCTGTGGGAATCCGTTTTTCTACCCCTCTCGAAACCAGCGAGGTGGCAGAAAAATGTGGTTCAGAAAGACACAAGGTTTTTCCACAGACCCCTATGGAGAAAGATTCCCTCGTGGCAGAGGGGGGAGTTCTAATGGAAGACGACACACTTGCAGCCTGCAACACCAGGGCTTCAGACCTTCTTTCTTATAGAAGTCCTTCCAGCATATCTGAAGGATTACCTGACTATTGCATTCTGGAGGCAGTCAGGGGATGCTTATCCCTGTATCCCCAAGCCTGGATAGCCATTGCAAAAGATTCTTGGGTGCAGAGTAGAATATCCAGAGGTTATTACATACCATTTTCCATTCACCCTCCAGAACACAACAAAATAATTCCTGATGTTCTAACCAGTCAGAGGGAAGAGAAGCTATAGAAGTCCAAAAGCTGCGGAAGAAAATAGTCCTCCAGACCAGCAAGGATTAGGAACCTAATCGAGATTCTGTTTAGTGCCAAAGAAGACTGGAGGCCTAAGACCACTTCTGGATCTTGGCCATCTAAATCAGTTCATTGAATACTAGATGTTCCATTTGATCATGGTTCAGTTTATCCTGCCACTCTTACGGAAGAACAATTGGATGTGATTCATAGACCTTCGGAATGCATACTATCATGTCAAAATACACAGGCACTCCAGGAAATATCTATGCTTTTGGGTGGGAGCCGTTCACTACCAGTTCAGAACACTGCCCTTTGGTCTCATCACAGCCTCCAGGGTGTTTACCAGGTGCATGGCAGTGGTTGAAGCTCACCTGATGGATTCTGGGCGTTTCCTTATCTAGATGGCGGGCTGCTGTCTGCTTCCACCAAGCCTCTACTGATTCATGCCAGGGAGTAGTTACTCCACACCTGTCACCAGCTATGCATTAATATAAATTACACCAAGTCTCAGCTCTGCCCTGCATGAACTGTGAAGTTTGTGTAGGCCCATCTAGATACCCAAATGCAAATGGCAAGAATGCCACAGACAAGGTTAGACAGCTTACGAAAGCAGGCATTACACACCCTTTCCCTACGCTCTCCTCCAACCAGATTAATCTTTCAATTACTGGGTTCAATGGCAGCATCCATATTGCTGGTACCCTTGGCTCGCTTTCTCCTAAGGGTGCAACAGTGGACTCTAGCGCTGCAGTGGTCAGTAAGACACCATCCACTGATGACTCCCATTTGCATAACAAATGTGTGCAAGCATTACGTAGCATAGTGCATTCATGCATATGTCTTTGGGGCCACCTTTTCACTCTTTCGGTGCCCAAGGCCACAGAGGCTACAGATGCCTCCCAACTGGGGGGGGGGGGGTGTTGGGGTTGGGCATTCCTTGGGAAGGACAGTCCAAGTTAAGTGGTCCGAAATAGAGGCTAATCTTCACATCAGTGTCCTAGAAATAAGAGCAGTCGTATTGGCATTGTAGGCATTTCAGGATGTTCCCCCTGTGGGGATGCTTGCTATTCAGGAAGACAACATGGCTGTGGTCTGATCCATCAATATACAGGGAGGAACTAGATCTTATCCACTGTGTTGGGAGGCAGTGAGAGTTTGGCAATGGTGATCTTTTCCAGCCACTTTCTTTTGACATTGCATATTCTGGGGAAAACCAACATGCTAGCAGGCAAACAGAGCAGGTGGGGCTTACTATGTTGTGAGTGGGCTCTCATTCAGTCAGTGGCATAAATATTTGCCAGTGGGGTCAGCCATGCTGTGACCTCTTTTCTTCTCCCGTCTATGCCAAACGCAGCAGATGCTTTACCCTGATCCCCTGGAGGAGGAGTCACTGAGAGGCTCTCTAGTGCACAGTTGACCCTGCAGTCTACTATACACCTTCCCTCCAACTCCTCTCATTCTCAGGTTTAGTGTGAGAGCACTGCAGCAAGGTTACTGTAATTGCCCAATTCTGGAATCTCCAAATATGGTTTGCCTTTTTATGGCCTCACCTAGTTCACCCTCTCTGGCTGCTAGATCCTATTCTGGACCTTCTGTCTCACTCATCTGGATTGATTCACCTGGACATGCAATCTCTCAAGCTAACTGCATATTTTTTACCCTTCCAGTGATGGCAAGAAGTTCAAGGCTTTCCTCTCCTGTTAGCCACATTATTATTGTCATCTCAAAAAGTCTCTGTCAGAAAGATTTATAAAAGCAAGTAGAAAAGATTTTCTGTCCAGGCCCATCAGAGACATTTATATCCCTTTTCAGTAGTAATTCTTCAGATTTTCAATTTCCTGGTTTCCATTTTCCACAGTGGAGCTAGTTATTCTACAGTTAAGGAGCAAATGTAAAGGGGGTTAGAGGGTGGGATGTTGAACGGGATGAAAATCAGACAATATGGATCTGTCGTTAGGGTGAGTATGTAACTTTCATTTTTTAGCATATCCTTGCTTCTGTAAATAAGATGTGTTCAATTCTTATGTGATCCTTTTCACCTGGACTGTGCCTGCAAATTATCGTGTGAGATCAGTGCACTACCCTGGTAAGAAAGCATATAAATAAATTTGATACAGAACTGTCCAGCAACTCTGTACCTTCACCCAACTGGCCCATTCATTCTGTTTGAATAGGAACTGAGTTTTCCCAGGCTAGGCAAGAACTGTACAGCCCATCATTCATGCCTGGGAATCCTCATCAGTTCTCCATTCCTCAGCAGAAAGTAAAGTAGATAGGGAGTGGTCCAGCTTGCTGGTCCTGCAGGAGGTGAACCCCCCCCATTTCCTTGTGGGGGGTACCTCACTGCCTTTCAGTGGCTCCTCTGAGACTGCCATCACTGTGCTAATTCAGTACTGGCAGTAAAGACTTGGTTGGCAGTTATACATTGTATGTAACTACTTTAATACACTTGTGTGACATACAATATTTTCTCTCTCTTAGTTATATGCTTATGTACTGTGCCCGTTGTGAATGTGACTGTCTCCATGCATGGTCTGCGACGTACTATGCTGCTGTGTTGAGCAGTACACATTATATAATACCCTGTCTGTGAATGCCAGTTGTAAGTTAGCATTATACTAGTCTGACTCACTTGGAATACTGTGCAGGTCTTTTCCAGATTCCACCATTTGTTTAAGACTGACATCCTTACCCTTTTAATAATTTATTACACTAGGGATGACGGCAGTTTGATCTGCCAGTATCTTATCACAAAAAGCTAATAAAATCATGCATCTCCAGAAGTCAGTGGTGAGCATGCAAATCTGTCTGTCTTTTGGCTTTTCCTGGTTAGGGGTCGCCACAGCAAAACTCCGGTCCGCTAATGATTGGCAGTAGATTTTTACCTGCTGGCTTACCGGGCCTAACGCACAACCTTCAACGAAGGAACGCCCATTCACGCATGTCGACACACAGAAGATGCTCTAACTGAGAATAGAATGTGCAGCGTCTAACTGTGAGGCGACAATGCTACCGCAGCACCACCACCGCAGTAGTGGTGAGCATGCAAATACCATTCATTTTATATCTATATATATCTATCTATATATATATATATATATATATATATATATATATATATACATACATACACACACATTTATAACCCCCCCCCCCGATTATGGATAAAAATGAATGGTATTTGCAAGTGGTGAGCATGCAAATACCATTCATTTTTATCCATATCGGGGGGGGGGGGGTTATAAATGTGTATGTATGTATATATATCTATATATATATATATGTCTATCTATAAATATATATATATATATATATATATATATACACACACACATACAATAGGTATGCCATAGGTTGATATCAGAAGCTTTGTCCTTTTTTACCTTTCAGGGACAGAAAGATAAAAATAAAACTGTAGTTTGAAAAAAAAAAAGACTCTTGCTGAAGGATGCATTTCGTTCAACTAAGCTCTATCTTCAAGAACTCACAGGTAAGAAGGTAGATGTGCATACATGTTTTTTTTTTTTTTTTTTTTTTTTTTTTTAATGCTGCAAAGGTAGGTTTCAGGTAGTCAGCAGTGATTTTGTTGTTGTGTGTAGGTTGTGTAGAGTCCAAGGGGTAAGTAAATTACCAATGAAAAACAAAGGTAAAAAAGTGAATAATGAGAAGGGCTTGCTACAATCTCTTGGAAGAGACCACTGTTTCCGAATTTGTCTAATGATAGCATCCAGTTGCTAAAATACACAAATTAAAACTGTCATTAGCTTTGGTAACTAAATGCCATTTGGATTTTCTCTTCAGTTACAATATCAATATTTTTCTATAAACTACCTCGTTTTAAGAAGTATCTTTACTTTATGTCCTTAACTGTTATTAATTTTATTGCTTAGATCCAGCATTTTTTGTTGCAATGCACAAGTTTACATAAATTAGTACTCGTTAAGATCCATAGTGTGTCTGTAGTATTGGAGATTGTTTGCTTAAATTTTCAGGGACTCATAGACTTGACAAGAACCGTTTGTTAATCCTAGATCTTGTACTAGAGAGCTTGATTTATTTAAATTGTATTCGTGGTTAATACAGGCTAGCTGTTGGAATTGCTCCAAAACCATAGACAGTGCTGAATTCCCAGTGCAATTTTTCTACCCAGCGAGGTCTTTACTTCATCTAAAAATAATTATGTTGGCTGTTTTGTCAAAGTCTGCATACTGTGAGATAATGTGCTGCTTAGCAGACAGTCATTTCTAATAACTACTGTGCACACCCAACATCATTTATAACACAAGTGTTAAATGCTATAGCCCGAGGAGTCGTTTGCAGAGGCTAACAGCTACTTAAAGCTGCAGTAGCTTGGGAGAGCTTTTTTAATCCGAAATTTAAATATTGGTACATTTGATTTGCTGCATATAAAATACTTAATTCTCTTTAAATCTCCAGAATACCAAATGATTGTGGTGATTTATTGCTTTAGGTAAATGTTTTAAAGGGAAGTCATATCTCTGTTGTTCTAATTGTGTTAATTTCCTTGTCAGTAAACATTTTTTGAAGCTGTAATGATGTTTTTATACTTCATGTTCATCCAGCTGATTATCCAGTGTGCCTCTGTGTGATGTTAGCTGAAGTACCATAGCCTTATATTTGTATTAACTAACATATCACATATAAGGATTTAATGTTTAAGATCTGTAGTGTGTCTTTGCTGAGATAAGTTTAAAAATGTAGGTCTTGGCTGATACGCTGTATTCACCTTCACTGAGATCTGTGGATATCTAAGTTTTCATGGCAAGATTTTCCTCAGAGTTGCATTAACTGCAGGTGTACAAGCCATTGCTGTTTAAACTTGTGGATGCATGCACAATATAAATGATAATGTAACATCTTTGTATGTACCTAAATTGGTGTGACGGACAATGAAGTTGACAAGGTATAAAATGGCTACCAGCAGTACCTATATCTAAACTGCTTTGGCATTTTTATGTAATCCTTTTGTTAACCAGGTAATATCTTGGTCTTCAGACCATTTTCAGCCATGATCCAAGCCACAGGGGACAGTAGTAAATGATGAGTTTGTTTCACATGTATGTGTGCGTATATGTAGATGTATGTGTTAATGTGTATAGCTTTTATATTGAAATGTTAAATTTCACATATTCGATGATTTATTATAAATAAAAAAAGTTTTTGCAAGGGGGTAAGCCCCCTGCTCAATTAAATACACAAACTCCAGCATTGCATTAACGGTGAGGG